>NW_008235730.1:465885-476990 GCF_000691975.1 Corvus brachyrhynchos | reverse complement strand
TGAAGGCTGTCAGTTGCTTAACCTCTTTTCACTCACAATACAGCACATGTTCTGCCAATGAATGCTTTTCCTGGTCCTAAATGTAGGCCTGACAACTTGAAAGCTTATCAGAGTGAAGGGCTCTCCAACTGGAGGAGAAGATTGATGTCTGTCAATTCTGAGCATGTGGGCTTTAAAGAATTTGAATTATGAGGCCTTATTTACAAGGGTCACAGGTGTGCTGTACTGCAACTTAATTGATTGCACAGGTGCTTGAGATCCATTGAGTAATTGAATATTTCTAGTTTTGGGAAAGGGATGAAAAATCATCTTACAGACCTTGTGTGCATGAGCCTTTGATGATTCTCTTTGACCATTGCAATAATGTGGTTTCTTTGTCCTTTTGTCTTGCAGAGGGTTAAGTTTTGGGGTAAGACATTTGCAAGGGCTCTTGACCCAAGGTTTTAGGGGTTCATTGTGTGCCAGGGAAAGAGAGGGATTGATATATTCTTTTTCTGCTGCAGTGAGATGGTTTGTGATGCATGAGATGCATTTGCTTCCGCTGTGCTCTGTTGTCTCTTCCTGCCTGGCGTAAGACAACTCCCTACCACAAAGCCCAGGAGCATTTTAGGATCACCAGTGAAGGATGAGGCTCCAGTTTTTCTGAGCATTACAAACACTTCCAGCTAAATTGTCTTTATTTCAATGAAGTAGGCCAAGATCCAATAAGTGGATTTGGGAACAGATAGGGAACAGTTGTGGAGTGCAACTGCTGGATTAGATTAATAGACAGCTGTTGTAGTGTCCACCATCTGCATGGCTGATGTCTCGGGTACGGTAGTGGGTATGGGGGACCTCAAGGGGACCTCATGAATTGGCCTTTTGTCATGGTAATGTTTCTGGATAAAATACTGGCACTGGGGAAGGTGTTCAAAGAAGTAGGAGTGCTAAGATTGGAGTTGTTGCAGTGTGAAAGCAGAGATCAAAGATAATACAGAGATAATAGAACAAAGCCACAGAAAAATGAGCTGCCAAACAGCACAAAATGTGCTGGTTGTGTGAAGAACACACCCCTTCAGTGTTATTATAATAATAATAATAATAATATCTTTTATTCTTTGTTTTACCCAGGAAGTTTAAATGGGGGAAAAATTTGTAGTAAAGGTACACAGTAGTGTTGACATTCATAGTGCAGCTTGGCTGGTTGGGTCAGCAGAGATAAGGCTGAGGTTATGCAGTGAATAAATGCTGCTTTGTGGTCTCTCAGATGAGGCTGGGAATAAAGAAATAGGAAAATATGCAGGGACCTAAATTTGGGATGTTTTCAGTTTGAATTTAATAGCTGGAAAAACTTAGAGGCAAGAACAAGATTGGACCTCCAGTGTGTTTCTGGTAGTATCACAAGGCTTCCAAACTGATGGTTTGGAAGCAGTGGGGAAGTGCTGGTGTCATTTGGGATCCAGCACAGGTTTTATTTTCAGTGCTTCTGATGTGGGGAAATGGGGTTGGAGGAGGGAAATCAGCTTTTCCTTCATAGTTTCTCTTGTCTTAGTCTTGAGGTTAGGTAATTTTAATTATTTTAATAATTTGATTTTAAAAAAAAGTTTATGTGTTTTAATTATTAGAATAAAAACCTTTACTGTGAGGAAGAAGTTCTTCCCTGTGAGGGTGGGGAGGCCCTGGCACAGGGTGCCCAGAGCAGCTGTGGCTGCCCCTGGATCCCTGGAAGTGTCCAAGGCCAGGCTGGACATTGGGGCTTGGAGCAGCCTGGGACAGTGGGAGGTGTCCCTGCCCATGGCAGGGGTGAGATTAGATGAGCTTTAAGGTCCCTTCCAATCTAAAACATTCTGGGATTCCATGATTATGCTACAGTGGTGACTTTTGCATGAGTTTGCTCATCTTGAGGACTTTTATCTCAGTTGTATTGGAGACTTTGTACATTAAAGAGAGAGGAGGAGAGAATTCTCTGTGTACGCCTGGAGCAGTTCATAGTCTCTGTTTTAGGTACCTGTTGCTGCATAAGTAAAATCCTTATCAAAGGGGATTTTGCAGTAATGTCATTACCTTAATCTGTGAGACCTGGCCTGTAGTTAATTACATCTTCCCAGCTTTACCTGTGGTGTGGAACCGAGGTGACAGAAGAAGGGATTTAGCTGTTCTATGGTAGAAATTAATGAAGAATCTGCGTGGATTGTTTATCTGCTTCTCTCATCCCCTGTGTGCCTCACCACTATTCCATGACTGTAAATTAAAGTGTTTGCTTATAATATGTGTCCTTTAACCTCAGTGCTTTTAGTGAGAACACGAACAAAGTCAAATTAATAATCAATTTAGGATAGAAAACGTTTGTTCTGGTAAGAGGCTGTAACAGCCCTTTCTTTATGCCTTCCAACTCCAAATATACCTGAAATAATGACTTTTAATTGTGAAGTGCTTGAGCACTTGGGAAGGAGAAGGGAGAGAGGAGGAGAACTCATTGCTTGCATCAGTCTCTAGATTTAGCAACTTCAAAATTAGGATGGACAAGGGGTTTTGGGGTTTGTTTGGTGGTTTTGGCTGTTTGTTTTTGTTTGGTTGGTTTGTTTTGGATTTTTGTTTTGTTTTTTATTATTTGGTTGTTTTTTTTTTTTCCTTAATCAGCACCCTGAATGATGAGACAGCCTACACCCCAGGAAATTTGCAGAGAGCATTACATTACAGGGAGTAGCTAATCCAGTGAATGTCAGAGCTTCAATCCAGAGAATTGTTTGGGTTGGTTTTTTTGGGTTTTTTTTTTTTTTTTTTTTTTTTGGTTTTTTTTTTTTTTTTTTTTTTTTTGTGAGAAGGCTGTGCTAAACTTCTCCAGACAAGATGCTAATAAGTCTTCACTGTCAGTGTTACTGCAGTCTAACTAAAAGTAATACAAACCCGTTTTGAGATCCAGTGATGACCGCTTAGAGGTCACATTTTAATGTGTTTTATAAACCAAACCAGCCTGCTTACCTTTCCTGGTGAGTAATGAAGGAAAGGCAAGCTGCATTTTTTCTTTAATAATACTTTTGATGAAAATAAATATATTCAACACCCTGTTGCCAGCATATAGTGTACCTTTAATGTCACAATGCTTTGGAAGTAAGTGCTGCAAAAATATTTAATCCTAAATTCTATGGTACTTTTTATGAGTTTTTGTGCTCACTAGCAACAGGATTGCTTTAGATTTATTAGATGGCAATTAGTCAACAGCTTTAAAGCTTTGCCTTGTTGTGCAGCTCCTGTCTATGTAGGAATTTTCTCAGTGTATACTACTTCGTATTTGAAAAATATATGCTGCTAGTATTACTCAGGTTGTTATTAAAAACACATGGATTTATCTGGTGATTTCCAATATCAGATTTGGCTGTTTACTCAGGAGATACCATTGATTGCTGCCTGATTTTCTTGTGTTGTTTTGTGCTTTTCAGGGGGTCCCAGAATGAGTGGGGAATTAAAGATGAAGAATCTTTTTGCATAAAATATTTCTCTTTGAAGTTGTTTTCTGTTAGATCTTCGTTCTTGTTGTTGCTTCCCTTTTGTCTTTTTCTTTAAAAAAGCTGGAATAGGCAGCACTCAAGGTTGGAGCTCTTCGAATATGTGGGCTGTAGGTTCATCTCCCTGACTTTCTTCTTTCCCTTTGATTCTTATATATTGCAGTCTACTTGGAAATCAGTGAAAAATTTAGTGTACACAACACTGTTGTGAACAGTGAAGGTTGAAACAAGCCTTAAGTATTGTGTGTATATGCATGTATATGTATGTATTTATGCAGTATACTTCTGTATTTTTTTAATCTGAGTTTTGTGAATAGATTCTTGCAGTTGTTTTTTCTACCCTGGAGGTTTTAAAGTTGATGTTGTAGTTTAGGGCCTTGTAAATATTGTAGTACAGGGCCTGACTTTTTTGTTTTCTTAGGGTGTAGCAGCTGCTCCTTGCAGAGTAGGAGATGTAACACCCAGGTAGTACAGAAATGCTTCTTGTGTAGCAGCAACATGTTTTACCAAGTTAGCAAAGACAAGTGGTATTTGATGCCTTTCCATGTTTTCTTGTGTCTGATTTCTGCATCTGAGTCATAAAATTACCATAAAATCCCAGAATTGTTTAGGTTGGAAAAGCCCTCTAAGACCATCAAGTCCAAGTGTTCCCCAGCACAGCCAAGACCACCCCTGCCCCATGTCCCCAAGTGCCACAACCACAGGGCTTTGAAATCCCTCCAGGGACGGAGACTCCACCCCTGCCCTGGGCAGCTGTGCCAGAACTGGACAGCCCTTTCCAGGAAGGAATATTCCCAATATCCACCCTGAGCCTCCCCTGGCCCAGCCTGAGGCCGTTCCCTCTCCTCCTGTCCCTGTTCCCTGCCAGCAGAGCCCGACCCCCCCGGCTGCCCCCTCCTGTCAGGGACTTGTGCAGAGCCACAAGGTCCCCCCTGAGCCTCCTTTGCTCCAGCCTCAGCCCCTTTCCAGCTCCCTCAGCCGCTCCTGGGGCTCCAGCCCCTTCCCAGCTCCGTTCCCTGCCCCGGACACGCTCCAGCCCAGAGCTGCCCCCAGCACTGGAGGTGCCCCAGCAGTGCCAGCACAGGGACGGGCACTGCCCTGGCCCTGCTGCCATTCCAGTGCTGGGACAGCCCAGGGGCCACTGGCCTCTTGCCCACCTGGGCACCCCAGGGCTCATGTCCAGCTGTTGTCACCAGCACCCCCAGGGCCTTTTCCAGTTTTCCAGCCCCTCTGCCCTGGCCTGGAGCTGCAGGGTGTTGCTGTGACCCAAGTGCAGGACCTGGCACTTGGCCTGGTTGTACCCCACATCCTAAACATGCCCAAAGCTTTCAGTGGGGCCAAAAACCCCTGAACCTGGTGGTGTTGGTGACAGGTTCCACGAGGTAGGAGCCTTCTATGTGAGAGTAGCCTGATGCATGTCAGGAAAACTTTCTGCATCCAAGTCCCTCATTCCTGGAGTGTTTTTCCTTCTTGAGTTACTCATGTGTTCCCTTCGCAAGCCTTTGCTCCCAGACAAAACCAAAACACTGTGTAGGACATGTCCCAGTTATGGAAAGCCCCAGCCCTGTGTCACGTATGGCACAGGCAGCACTGACCGTGGGGAACAGGGGCCTGTTTGCCTTTTTACTGGAGCTTGGAGATCAGTTGAGCTTTATGTATTGAATGGAAGGATGAAGTTCTAGTTTCAGTTTGCTTTTGTGCTGAAGATTTATTTCTGTCTGTCTGGGACAGTATTTATAGAAGAATATGGATGCTGCTGCCCTGCTCTAGCCAGGCAGTGCAGGCCGTGAGAACTTAATTCCTATCTATTTTACTTTCAGATATATCAACTCTGATTTATTATAGATTTTTAATATCCCTTATTTGTCCATAATGGCAGGAAGTTTAGTAAGGAGTCTGAGTAACTTACAGATAAGTTTGTACTAATAGTGTATCAAAGTTTGACTTATATTTTTAATACTAAATCCAATGTTTTGCTGAAACTTCATTGAATTACTTTCAATGCTCTTATTTTTTTCCCCCCTGAGATGTGACATGGCTGGGGCTACAGTATTAACAGGAATTTTTTTTTTTGGGTGGCACTCTTGGTAGCATTTCTGTGGTGAATGAATTAGTAATTGTTTCCAGATAAAATTGTTGCTAGAGTTGTATGAGCAGAGGCTCCCTAAAAAGCTTGCCACATGGCATGAGGTCGTTTTTAGCTTGAGAGACTTGCTCAGGTTTTTAGAATCTCTGCTCTTGGTTGCAGGCAAAGTTCTGTCAGTGTTCATACTGTTTGATTTATGGCTTTTCCATGGATATTATAGTCAAAAGGATAAAATTTTAGACAAAAAGACTAGATGTTACTGCCTCCAACGTGGAAGTTTCATTTGGTTTTGTGAATTCCTGGTCAGCAGATAAGTGGTTTGAATTTTCAAAGATATTGAAGTTTTAAAATAAATATAAATCACAGAATTGTGGACTGGTTTGAGTTGGAAGGGACCTTAAAGATCATCCAGTTCCAACCCCTGCCATGGTCAGGGAAACCTTCCACTATCCCAGATTGCTCCAAGCCCTGTCCAACCTGGCCTTGGACACTTTCAGAGATGGGGCAGCCACAGCTTCTCTGGGTGCCCTGTGCCACCCTCACAAGGAACAATTTCTTCCCAATATCCAGCCTAAATCTATACCTTCTGTATGTGTATTTTTTTTAATCTAATCTCTGTTTACACCTACATCTGTGGCTCCATTGAAGGCCCAGATGCTTCCTGTGCTTCCAAATATGTGAGTATTTTCTTCACTTGCTTGAATGTCCATTTCCTGCACAACTTCAGTAATTGGCTTTTTAAAATCTTCATCTCAGTTTCTCAGGTTGAAAAGTATTATAATAAATTCATTTATAGACAGAGGAAGGTGGTTTTAAAAAACCTGTGGGTTTTGCCTTTTTAATTTGTATCAGAGATCAACCTTAGAAATGCTTGATGGAAAAGAGTTTGGAAAATCATTTTTGACTCAGCCAAAATATTAAAAAAAGATGAGACATTAACATTAGCAGATCACTGGGGAAAGGCACAGAAGAGGTTCCAGGATACTGGTTTTGGGAACTTCTGATCTTGCTTTCTTCTCTTTTTGCCAAGTTTAAATTTACAGTGTTTTTATTTTAAAGCTGTGTTGTAAGTAGGACAGTTAAATTTTGCCAGAGGGCTGTGGTTTGCTCCTGCCACGTGCTGACAATGGAGTTGATAACTTGCCTAGGAAGGAATCCTGTTTTGCATGCCAGGGTATGCTCTACCAGAACATTGTGTTTGGGAGCCTTCAGGTGCTGCTGCCATTTGCTGCCATCCTTCCCTGTCATTTATTTTCAGCAGTTTCTGCAATACTTCAACAGTTTGTTAGAATTCAGCTGGAATATTTTAACTAATTCATATGAGATAGGAATTTATATACCAATGATTTAGCTCTTGGTTTTGTCTTTTGCTGGTGTAGAACTTGCACTGTACAGTGTTTGCAGATGTTGATAACAATATAGAATCACTGAATGGTTGGGGTGGAAGGGACCATAAGGCCCATCTCATTCCACCCCCTGCCATGGGCAGGGACACCTTCCACTAGACCAGGTTGCTCCAAGACTCGTCCAGCCTTGCCTTGATCACTTCCAGGGATGGGGCTTGGGGATCGGTCCTCCATTCAGGAAATTGTCAGGGAGTTTGTGGAGAGTCAAATACAGAATGAGTGAGAGGTTGCACCATCTCTTCATCTGAACTTCATGCACGAATGGTGCAGTTTGTATAGATAAATGCTTTAGGAATAATTTTAGCTTCTGTTGGGAATTCCTTTTGCTGGATAGGTGGTATATCTGTACATGTGGGTTTGGAACCATGACATCAATCTGATAGAGAAACCGTCATTCTTGAAGTGATGTCCTTCAAGATGTCATTCTTGAAGAACAATCATCAGAAGGCCTGCACAGAGAGTTCAACAGAAGACTCCCAGCTGGGTTTTGTTGTGCTGTAGTTGGTTTGTTTATAGTGAATCTTAAGTAAGTAATAATGTATTGATGGATCTTCAAAATTTAGGGAGTCCTTTCTGAATGTTTAATACCACTGGAAACTAATGCTTGTCTTTGTTTTTTTATTTACAGACTCACTGAACCTTCAGGGTATGTCACAGATGGGCCTGGAAATTACAAATACAAGACAAAATGTACCTGGCTCATTGAAGGAAGGTGAGTGTGGGAAGCAGCTTGGGAGTTTTGTGTTGCTTACTGGGAGTTTTAGGTGAGTTTTATCTGCACTGAATATTTTCAGTCTCATAATTCCTTCTGGCTATTCTAAAAGCTAGATAGGGCAACACTTAATTGCTCTTGGTAAATAAGTTTTTGTGCAACTGAGCCCTCCAAACTGACTTCTGATTAAGAGGTTTATGTTGAAAAAGCATGTGGTAAACAAAAATCAGTGCATTTCTGTAAATAATGAAGGATTATGAATTACTTAACTGATACCATGGTGGGCCATTCAGATGATGGGATTCACTACATTGTTGGGGGCCTTCCCCCCTGCCGTGGGGTCCTGGGAGAGGGGCCCTGGGGGGAGACACGGGGTTCCTCTGCCCCTGGTCAGCCTCGTTCCCCGTTGGTTGTTTTGTGTTCCCTGCCCGGGCAAGGACCCTCGGGTCCTGTGATTGAACAGTTCCTGGGCAGAGCCCCAGCCATGGGCTGGGGAAATAAACATCTCTGAAACATCTAGCAAGAATCGGTCCATAGATATTTCTTTTCCACGGGCCTCGTTGTTTGATACGCATGTTACAGTAATCCCCACTGTAACAACATATGGGATTTCTCAGTAGTATGAGAAACAAGAGAAAGCTCTGAAAGCTTTTATTCATGAAGAATCAGTTTCTGTAGTGATGAACTTCAGATGTTTCTTTACTCTCTGAGCCATGAGGACTTCAGAGGAACCATTGACCTTTTATTGCAAAGGTTTTCTAAACTGGGAGAAGTCCCTCAGATCTCTCCCCTTACTTTGCTGCCCTTCCTGTATTTGATCCTTATATTGCTTACAGCAATTTCTTGCACAGGTTTTTAGGAGTAGCATATTTAGTGTCTATCCTCTGTCACCTGATTGATAGTGCAGCAGTTCAGAGCATCTCACTTGTTGAAGTGTATTTTTCATAGTATCAAGCTGGTGCCAGGACTGTAAGAGCCATTTGTTTAGTCTCTAAAGCTTTTCCATGGTCAGATAGGATGCTGTGTTAGCATCTATACATACACAGATAACATCTGTGTGTTCAGTCACATTCCATGTTGTTCCCTGAATCTGCAGGTAGAGAGGTCTGTGAATTGGCATGAGTCACGTGAGAGCATGAACTCGCACTGGACGCTGCAAACTGAGGCCTCTTGGCATCTTGGAGGATCAGAACTGGAGAGGAACTTGGGACAAGGGCCCGGAGTACCAAGACAAGGGGGAATGGCTTCCCACTGCCAGAGGGCAGGGTTAGATGTGATATTGGGAAGGAATTGTTGTTCCTTGTCAGGGTGGTGAGGCCCTGGCACAGGGTGCTCAGAGGGGCTGTGGCTGCTCCTGGATCCCTGGAATTGTCCATGTCTAGGTTGGATGGGGCTTGGAGCAACTTGTCCATGGCAGGGGGTGGAATGAGATGGTGGTGAAGGTCCCTTCCTAGATGATCCACTCTATGGCTCTTTATTTGGGAGGTTTGATGAGTTAGGAGGAATTATTCATTGTATCTGCTTCAGACGTTTATTTGAGTTGAGGAAGTTTAATTCCTAGACTCCCAAAGTACTCAAAACTGAGAGGTATGCTACTCCGTAGAACCATCCAGAATGATGAAATTGAGAGGCAACCACTCACTATTAACTTTATAAGGAGCCCAGTTGTTTGAGGTGGTTAAGAGCAAAAGTTGGATGCTCCAAGTGGCTACACCTTTTAATTTTTGTAGGTAATAGGAGTATAGCTGCAGACAGTTTGCAATTACAAATAATTAAAAAATGTTTCACAAGAGCATTATTGCAGACAGACCAGTCTCAGCCATCCCAGTACAGCCAGCTTAACCCTCATAACTTCTGTTTTTAAAGGATATTGTGACTCATATTTTTATCAGAAGTGAAATGCTTCTCATGAGTCCTCAATAATGTCACCAAAGCTGCTCCTCCAGCCTATAATTACTACTGCTGAGAGGCTTCCTAGGGAACCACCACTTTGTGGGGTTTGAAGTGAGAGCTTTCTCGCTGGAAAGACAGAAATGTTCCTCCCTATTCCATAGCCAGGCATTTAGGTTGGAGTCCTTTTCCTGCCTGTGACGGTTTATACCCTGCTGTCAGAGCATGGTGGTAAACAGAAAAGAGATAATCATGCTGATTAAACCAGCTGAAATATGCAGCCCTGTGAAAAGAGTCCAAGCTCGCTGCCAGAAGTGAAATTCCCAGAGATCTGGACTTGGAAAGCAGCACCTGCAAAGCTGTTCAGTTCTGAGTGCCCTCACCTTGTTGCTGGCATTCCATTGTGCAGAGGGCTTTGAGGTTAGCAGGGAAGGGTACAGTCCGAGTAAGCCATTGAAGACACTGGAGAAATTCAGATACAAAATAAGCCATGTGTTCCTTAGTGTTCTCATTTCCTTTCTGCACTGTTCCTGATTTTTTCTTGGCTGGTGTCTGTGCTATGTTCTCATCCCAGGGGAGTCCTTTTCATTTTTCCCAGGAGTGTGAACAAAGCAGATGAGATCCATGGAGCCTTAGGATCCCACGGCAGAACCATGCGATTTTGCAGATGAGGGCTGTCTGCTAATGGTCGTTGGCTGTTGCAAAGAGACTCTTCCTTTTTGTTTGTGGTCTGAAGCTTTATTGATTGACAGTTTCTTTCTACTCTACAGCTGTCAGGCTATTCAAGTAGAAGCAAACCCCTATGACTCCATAGGCTGCTCAGTTCTGAAGTCGGAGGTACTCTTTGTACCTTTTCTTTAAGCAGGACATTATCCTTGAGTTTCACCTGCTGCTCTTTTTCCAAAGGCCTAGAGTAGATTGTTGTACCTATTGAAAAATAGCCGTTTGCAGAGTAAGTCCCTAAAGACTTCCCCTGCTGTGGGAAGGAAGGAGTCTATGGCAAGCTGACATTTTCAAAATGTATTTGATTAGGATGAACAGGGATTTCATCTGAATCCAGGGGCAATACTGTCAGGGTGATCCTAGTCACTTGTGTCTGTCCTTTCAACAGCTACAGCTGTGGGTGGGAACAGGCACTGCTGATATAGATTCACTGTCTATTTGTTTCAGGTCCAAGCACAATGTTAGTGGTGTTTGCACCCTCTTGGAGCTGAGTCCTAAATTAAGTATCTGCTGTTGTTTCTCTGTGATTGTCTTTAGATGTATCTTTTTATATTAGCCGTGAAACAAATGGTATCTTAACCACGTTGAAAAGCTGGACATGCTCTGGCTGTGTGAGCTAGCCCCCAGAAGCCCCCATGCCGTGGGCTGATTCCCAGAGTGGGCAGCAGGGGAGGGGGATTCTGCCCCTGGGCCCCCTCAGGTGAGAGCCCACCTGCAGAGCTGCCCCAGCCCTGGGGCCAAGAGCAGAAGGACATGGAGCTGCTGGAGAGAGCCCAGAGGAGGCCCCGGAGCTGCTCCAGGCC
>NW_008235730.1:449694-465856 GCF_000691975.1 Corvus brachyrhynchos | reverse complement strand
GGGGATTGTCCCCCGGGAGAGGGGAAGGAGCCAGGGAGAGCTGCGAGCCCCTTGCAGGGCCTAAAGGGGCTCCAGGAGAGCTGCAGAGGGACCTTTGGCTTGTTTGGACAGTGGCTGAGGTCACTTGGTTTGTTCAGCCTGGAGAAGACTGAGGAGACCTCAGGACTTCGTTCTGAGGCATAGAGGGGGCTGACACAGATCTCTCTGTGGCCAGGGACAGGACCCAAGGGAATCACTTGAAGCTGTGTCAGGGGAGGTTTAGTTTGGATATCAGGACAAGGTTCTTTCCCCAGAGGGTGGTCAGACACTGAACAAACTCTCCAGGGAATGGTCACAGCCCCAAGGCTGCCCGAGCTCTGGGAGATTTGGACAATGCACTCAAGCACAGGGTGGGATTGTTGGGGTGTCCTGTGCAGGACCAGGAGTTGGACTCAGTGATCCTTGTCAGTCCTTTCCAATTCAGCATATTCTGTGATTCTGTGATCTCTACTGCACAATAGGACACAGTTTCTGACCATAAAGAACTTTTTGCTTAATACCAGGGGAGCCGCACAATAAAAAAAAACCGGAGCCACAGCATGTTTAATGCACCTACAGTTACACCAAGTCACTCAGTTTTAGTCTTGTCTGGACCAGAGCTCCACACCAGTGGAGTACTGTGAAGGGATTTTGCCCTGTGTGTTGAGTGGCTAATTACAATATTTATTTTTTTTTCTTCTTTACAGGCCAAACACAATCCTCAGGCTTCGATTCAATCACTTTGCCACAGAGTGCAGTTGGGACCACTTGTATGTGTATGATGGAGACTCAATTTATGCTCCCTTACTGGCAGCTTTTAGGTAAGTTCCCCTTGGTGAGACTGTTAACTGTAGCCAGTGGTATTTTCTTAAAATAGAGTCTGACTTAAGTATGGCTTCTAACATTGTAAACATGATCCAGTAATCCAAATGTATAACACTGCAAGTGCAGCACATATAGCCAGTGTCCTTTTGTGCACTGTTTGTCAGCATAAACAATTAAGGAGTTGTTTTTCGCTTTTACAATGAACAAGTCATGTCACTGCTCTGTAGCATGTAAGTATTATGTTTTCTTTTCCAAATCCTGATTCTTTGAGAGACAAAAAAATTATTGTCATCTGTCTGGGCTAGAGATGATTTGGTGTGCAGGCTCCTTTGAGAGGAGAAAACTGCCCCTTTTATGAGTTTGAACATGATTTAGGAGTTAAACTTGTAGTGTGTCAGTGCAGACAGAAGGGCAAAAGCCAGCTAATGTTGTAGACATGGAGGTCTCATGGAATTATGTGTATCTTTTACGTACCTTAAACTTTAAACTTTTAAACTATTTGGAACATGTTCAGGAACAACAACGATGGATCAACCTTGTAAAAACAGAATCACAGGATCGTTTGGGTTGGGAGGGACCTTAAAGCTCATTCAGTGCCACCCCCTGCCATGGCAGGGACACCTCCCACTGTCCCCGGCTGCTCCAAGCCCCAATGTCCAGCCTGGCCACTTCCAGGGATCCAGGGGCAGCCCCAGCTGCTCTGGGCACCCTGTATCAGGACCTCACTACCCTCACAAGGAATTGGGATCCTTCCCAATATCCCATCCGTCCCTGCCCTCTGGCAGTGGGAAGCCATTCCCTGTGTCCTGTCCCTCCATCCCATGTCAAATGTTCCTCTCCAGCTCTTGATGTGTAAAAGTATCCATTCTGCCAATAGGTTACAGGTATTTGGCTTGTGATGAGAGATCAGTGTGGATGCTGGTGAACAATCGACATTTCATGCTGAGACCTAAATGTAACTTGTGCATTTCTGTATTTCAGTCTCATAGTCACACCACCACCCTATGCTTTTTATTCTTTAAACTGAAATTAGGAAAATAATCCTAAGTTATCTATGGAAAAAACTAATGGTTCCCCTGGGACTCTGCTTGTTCCAAGTGGCTGCGTAACTATTTCCAGAATTAACCTGCTGCTGGGCTTCCTCTCATTTGTGAAATAAAGATCTAAAAATACTTTGTGTTTGTTCTAGAAAATCTTTGTAGTGTCTATGAGAGAAGATCAACAGAGGAACAAAAGTTGATAAAAATTTAAACCACCACATGTGGTTTTTTGGTCTTCAACTGCAAGTGTAGAGTTGTTTTGGAGTGAAAGAATGTTTCCCATAAAGCTTCAGACTAACGTGAGGTCAAAAAGGACACGTCATTTGAAGAAGAAACAACCTTCTCTCTCCTAAAATCCTCCAAAAACCTGGCAATGCCACCTGGAAGTGCTCTCTTGGTATCATGCCCTGATTGATGTGCAGGAAGAGGAGGAAATGTCATCTTGACCCAAAGTCATTTTGTTCTAATCAAGCTATTTTTTAATACACTGGTGAAAAGGTGAAATGATGATGATTTGTGCCTGCCGTTTCTTGTGTGCTTTCCAAAAATTAATAGGCTTTTAAAACTGAAGTTATAAGTAGTTCACAGTACAGTTATGCTGTAGTTTACCATCACACAGTTATGGTTCAGACTGGGAAATCTTCTGTAAATCAGGAAGCCTGGGCCTGAGGACAAGCAGACGTGAGCTTAGTACAATAATGTTTTTGAGGTAGGGGAAAAAAAAAATCCAATTTTTAAAAAAATTGCTTCTTTAGATGGCGTTTGAATTTAACCTCATTAGCACTGAGCTGTGGTGTTCAGTAATCCAAGTTCAGGAAATGGCAGATGCTTCTCATTTTGGTGAGGTACCAGAAAGCATCTGGTGAAAAACACCTTTCTCTAATACAAAATGAATGCACTGGAGTTTTTTAAGGGCAGTGTTCATGTTTTCTCAATTTACTTGGGTTATATTAAATTTATTATTACCATAACTATATTTCCTTGTTCGTGATTTTTTGCACCCTGCCAGGAGATTTGCAAGATTGAGCTTTGTACGGTTGGACCCTGTAAACTTTCAGGGTTTGTTGACAAACACTAGAAATTCCTTCCTCTCTGAACTCAGTTTTTGTTCCCTCCCTGGCTTTTTACAGCAGTTCCCTGAGCCTTCACTTCCTTCACTGCTCTCATTTGTTTTCTTGACCTTCTGATGCTTATTTATGTTTGTTCACAAGATGATATTTATCCTGAATATATATCTATCTTGTATATATGTAAGATGATCTTGGAAATCCTCGGCACTGGATTATAGGGAAGCTTTAAATTGGTTTTAGCAGTTTTTAACAGCAATAAATATTTGCATAATGGCAACATTTACACAGTTCAAGTGTCTGCACAGACTAAACTCCTGGTAGTCTGAGAGCCCCCAGAGCTGCCTGGTCCTGCACATTATGCTTTTTTTTATTAAACAGCATTAAAAATATCTTTGCTGGTTTATATTTGTGATCATGGGCACAATGAGACTGTGTAAACGTGCTGCTTCAAAAATGCAATCCAAGAACATGGAAACAAATGCAGCATGTTTGCCAGCACTGATGAAGAAATCTGAATTAGATAAACTCCACTCAGCACCTGTGAACTTTGTTGGTTTTGTTAACTTTACACCACATTAAACATTTACCAGAGCTGGTTTTGCACCTTTGTTTTAATTTTGCTGTGGTTGGCAGGGGGTGTTTTCCTCATCAAACCCAGTTGTTCTTGTGCAAGACCTTTGGCAATGGCCCAGAAGCTCCTGGTGGTTGCTATCAGGTGCCAGATAGATGGTCATGTGAGCCCTTGTTCCCTCAGGAAACAGGATCAGCTCCCCATCCTTTTGTTACTTGCTGGCTAATATGGCACTTGAGCGCCCAAATTTGAGTGTAGGGTTGAGTTGGGTTGGAAGGGTCTGATCTGTCTCTCAAAGTAGGGCGACAGTCAGAGCCCTTTGCTCAAGACTTCGTCCAGTCAAGGTGTGAATTTATCTTTAGGATGGAGATCTCGTTGATCCTCTGGGTCAGTGGTCCAGAGATTGGTGTTAAAAAATAAAAAGAATGGTAAAAAATGAATCTAATACTAATGTCTAGTCACAATATCTTGCTGCAACCTGTGTGTGTGGCCTCCTGTCCTTTTCTTGTGAACCGCTGGTATTCCCTTCTCTCTGATCTTTCCTGGGGTAGTTGAGGTCTGAAATTGGATTTCACCCTTCTTCAGCCATCTCTCCTTGAAGGTAAAGACACCTCACTCCTTCTACCTCTCCTTGTACATAGATCATATGGTTGACCTGCCTCTATTTTTTCCTACTATTCCCTCAATTGTTTGCCAGAAATTGTAACTGACCTTGCTGCCATGGGAACGTGTATCCAGCTTGGGGGCCTCCAACAGCAGCAGGATGTGGAGCTGCCAGAGCAAGTCCAGAGGAGGCCACGGAGATGCTCCAAGGGCTGGAGCTCCTCTGCCATTGACACAGGCTGGGAGAGCTGGGTGTGTTCCCCTGGAGAAGAGAAAGTTTCAGGGGGACCTCAGAACCCCTACCAGTGCCTAAAAGGGCTCATGAGAGCTGGAGAAGGACTTTGGACAAGGGCCTGGAGTGAGAGGACAAGGGAGAATGCCTTCCCACTGCCAGAGGACAGGATTAGATGAGATATTGGGAAGGCATTGTTCCCTGTGAGGGTGGGAGGCCCTGGCACAGGGTGCCCAGAGAAGCTGTGGCTGCCCCTGGATCCCTGGCAGTGCCGAAGGCCAGGCTGGACTTTGGGGTTTGGAGCAGCCTGGGACAGTGGGAGCTGTCCCTGCCCATGGCAGGAATTGGAATGAGATGATCCTTAAGGTCTCTTCCAACTTAAACTGTTCCATGATTCTGTGCTAACAACAGTCATGTAAGAACTGAGGAGGTTTTTTTTGGGCAAAGCCCCTAATCTGGAGGGTTCTGCAGGTGGACAGGCTTCCCTGTGGTGGTGCTGCAGCAGCTGGGTCTGTGTATAATGCAAAAAGGGAAGAAGGTTTCAAGAAAGATTGTACTTTGAGGTGCTGCCAGCTCTATAATGAATCTATCATCTATTTTTTTAGTAAGTCTTGTTGCAATGACTTTGTTTCCTTAAAAGTCCATGTTTGGGAGTCATCTTGCTTCATTTCAGACAATAAATTTGAGATGTCTCCTTGTATTCTCCTCCCTCCTTTTAAATTTTTTTTTCCTATTGTTTTATTTTTAGTCATCTGTAATTTCTGTTTTTAGTTTGTTTAGTTTTACTCTTGTAGTTCTGAGTATAGATGAGATGCATGGACTGGTTTTTAGTAACAGAAATCTTGCCATTTTGTGTACATGTGTGTCCAGATAGATCAAAGTATTTAAAAATTAGGATAATTGGATTTTGATGGATTGCAAAGCTTATTTTTCAGTATCATCTTTATCCTTTTACTCCTCCGTGACCTCTGCTCTGTGTTTTCTCTCTTTCCTTTTGTGACTCCCAATTTTGCTTGTTTTCTGCCCAGTAAAATGTCTCATACTTCTGATCTCTAACAGGTTGTGTCTCAGGAGGAAATGAGGAATATACCAGTACTGTGATACTCACATAGCAAATCCAGGAAAAGTAATAGAGGAGGTGCCCTTTGTTTTATATTATTCTGGTTTTTCAACGGTCTAGGGCAAAGAACAGGGCAGTGTGTGCAGGGCAATGGAGAAGTTGGGTCTCCTGGACATAATTGTGGACTTCAGTACTTGAAGTGAGCCTCCATATTGAGTTGGAGAGAGACTTTGGACAAGAGCATGGAGTGACAGTACAAGGAGGAATGGCTTCCTACTGACAGAGAGCGGGCCTAGATGGGATATTGGGAAGGAATTGTTCCCTGTGAGGGTGGGCAGGCCCTAGCACAGGGTGCCCAGAGCAGCTGTGGCTGCCCCTGGATCCCTGGCAGTGTCCAAGGCCAGGTTGGACGGGGCTTGGAGCAGCCTGGGACAGTGGGAGGTGTCTGTGCCCACGGCACGGGGCTGGAGCAAGATGATCTTTAAAGTTTCTTCCAACCCAGGCCATTCTGTGTTTCGTTGATTCTGTGATACTGTTTTATTTTCTGCCACTGACTTCACAAATCCATCTTACAGAAAATAGATGTTCTTTCAGTGCAAAGCAGAGGTTTGCCTTTCTCTGGGTGTCACTGGGCAGCTGAGCTGAGTAGGAGTGTTTATTTGCTTTGGAGTAGAGATGGTTGCAAAATGTTTTGAAACCTTATGAAAGGAAATAAAAGCAAAGTGTTGTGAAACATGCTAATCGTGGCCAGAGTTGCTCAGAGATTCTGGATCATAATTTAAAGGAAGTTTTGCGTAATCCTTTATCATTCTGATTCTGCGTATTGGATTCTTCTTCATGGCAGATGTCAATTCTGTTTGTGCGTCTGTTTATTCCATATGATGCTGGCAGCATTCTTGTCAAACAAATCCCAGATTTGAGATTTGTGATTTCTGTGATAGTCCTTTCATTGGAAAGATTATTGAAGGGAATTTTTGTCTTGCCTTCCATCTATTTTGCCCTGTAATATCAGTGATAAGTGCTGAAGAAGAAACCAGAACAAAGACATTTTTTCCTTGTCCCTGACCTGCAGTTTTCCTTACCCAAATTATTTTCAAATGTCTGTTTTCCCGTGGTGGGGGTATAGTGTCCTACAGTTTCCATTACAAAGGAATCTTATGAACCAAACAAAAGTTTGTTAGGCTTTTTGTTCTTTGGTTTTATGGGAGATGGTCTTCTGGGAGAGATAAACTTCGGAAGTCTCAAATGTTGAGAATGAAACAAGGCACCTCTTCCAGAGAGAGGAAAATAGAATTAATTTTGCCTTTTAATCCCATATCCTTGAGAAGCAAATGAGCAGCGGGGGGAAATCCGGCTTTCTCATAAGGAAATATTTATTGAACTGCATATCTGCAGATGTGCTGGAGGTGTTTAGCCAAAATGTGGGATCAGGTTCCAGTGATTTTATGGCGTGTTAGTAAAATGTCCACTGTAAGACTTGTTGTGCAGGAAGGGCTGTTGTGCAGTTTGCAGTGTGATCCCATTGTAGGTTGCTCATTCATCTGCTGGTTTTGGTGCAAATACCCCAAAATCTGTAGCAAAAAGGATCGCTGGGTGTCTGTTCTATTCTTGGAGCACACCATTGTATTGTACTGTGGGGACAGAAAAATTCAGGTCACCAAAAAATGCTTTCCAGGTGGTATTAATGGATGCTGTGGATAGATGGGAGTGATTTCCTTGAGTGGATAAACTCATTTACTCTGTCCTAGGAAACTGTCTTCAACTGCATTTCTATTCTAAATAGATGTGGAAAGAGGAAAAGTAAGATCTTTTCGGGGGAGAAATTCTTTTCATCATTGCTTTTTAGTTGATGGTGGCCTTGGATACTCAGGAGTTGCAGGGCATGGGACAAGGCTCAGCTGTTTTCCCAGGAAAGCAGCTGGAGCTGCCTCTGGTTCCCTGCCCGAAACACTCCACTCTGCGACTTGAAGTCTCTACTTGTCACAAAGCTTCAACTTTGCCTTTGAAAATGGAAGTGAGGCTGAGGAAAGACGGATCTGTACAGGAAAATAGCAGCTGACTGTGAATAGAGGGTGGTAGGCAATGTGCTGTGCATGGATAAAGGCTTTTAAAAACATAAATTCAATAGACTTTGAATTTGTGCCAGCTTTGATGCCTGTTGTATGAGAGAGGAATTAACTTTTTCATTTTTTTAATTGTCAGGCTTCTGTTAAATGAAGAATAAACATTCCCTTTTAGATACAAAGTATTTAGTGCAATAGGTAAATAGGTAGTAGTTACTTTTTTCAAAGCTCATTGAGTCTCCTTGTCAGTTTACTACAATTATTTTGACAAACCATTGTATAAATCTGTAGTGTGTCCAGTCTGGAATACTGTAGATAGTCTTGCCCACCATCTTTGCTTCTCTCTGCCACTCCTGGAAAATGAAAAGGCTGTAGGATCTCAGAGAACCTGGAAGGGTGAGAGAAACATCCAAGGCGTCCAGAAGTGTGAAGCAAAGAATGAGGTGGGAGTTGGGAGTGTGCCAGACTTCTAGGATAGAAAAGACAACAAATGTGGATGTGATGAGTCAGGTGGAGCTTATAAAAGAAGAGATGACAGGAAGATGTGGTGCAGTTGACGTGCCTGAGGGGTGAGATTGCATCCAGAGGGACCTGGACAGGCCCAAGGAGCAGCACCTCCTGAGGTAGGAACCTCATGGGGTTCAACAAGGTCAAGTGCAAGGTCCGGTATCAGATTGGAGCAGTCTCGAGTACCAGAAGAGACTGGGGGATGGAGGGATTGAGAGCAGCCTTGGGGAGAAGGACTTGGGGATGCTGGTGGGTAAGAGACTGGATGTGCCCTGGCCTTGTGAGCTGGGGCCGAGAATGCCCCCTGTGCCCTTGGCTGATCCCAGAGTGGGCAGCAGGGGAGGGGGATTCTGCCCCTGAGCCCCCTCAGGTGAGAGCCCACCTGCAGAGCTGCCCCAGCCCTGGGGCCAAGAGCAGAAGGACGTGGGCTCTTCATTCCTGCATCACCATGGAGTGAGTGATGCTCCAGGGCTGGAGCCCCTCTGCTCTGGATCAGGCTGGGAGAGCTGGGAATGTTCCCCTGGAGAAGGGAAGGAGCCAGAGAGAGCTGCGAGCCCCTTGCAGGGCCTAAAGGGGCTCCAGGAGAGCTGGAGAGGGACTGGGGCCAAGGCCTGGAGGGACAGGAGGCAGGGAATGGCTTCCCAGTGGGAAAGGGCAGGGATGGATGGGATGTTGGGAAGGAATTGCTGGCTGGGAGGGTGGGGAGCCCCTGGCACAGGGTGCCCAGAGCAGGTATGGCTGTCCCTGGATCCCTGGAAATGTTCAAGGCCAGGTTAGATGGGACTTGGAACACCCTGGTCTAGTGGAAGGTTTCCCTGCCCATGGCAGTGGGTGAAGTAAGATGAGCTTTAAGTCTCTGGTTTAAGCTTCTAATGCAAACCAGTCTGTGATTCTATGACTGACTGCTCTTATTTCTCATAGAAAAGGAACCCGAGAGGCAGCAAGTCAAAAATGAGTAGAATAATCCTTTCTCTGTTGTTGTGGACTTAAATTGTTAACCTTACTGCTGCAGATTTTTTCAGGTGAAAAGCATATAAATTATTAAGAAAGGAATTGGATAGAAGCATGGATGAATGGTTTATTTAACTGTGCTGACTTGGGTGCATTCTCCAGGTCTAAGCATCTGAACTGAATGTCTGGAAGCTGGATTACGCATCAACAAAATGCTCTGTACTTGCTTGATTTGTCGCAACCTTTCCCAATCATTTTTGTAGCCCACAGTCAGGAGGAAATCTGGGCTCAGCAGACCTTTAGTTTGACTTTGTAATACAGATTTTATTCTTTTGGGACACATTAATTTCTGTTTCCAAACATGCCACCTTGTTTTATGAATCGGACCTGCTTAATTCATTGCTGAGTAACAAGGGAGGGAAAGGTTCTTGATAGGGATCACTAAGATTCTAGATAGCTTCAGATTTTCTCAGGTTAAATACTTTCGATAGATACTTATTTATGATTCCACAAATTCATTATACTTCAAATAATGGAAGTATGTTGAGTTTCAATTATTTTATTAGTACTGGTGCATTTACTCTTGTTGCTTTGCTCCCTTTTATTTCTCTTCTAATACTGTTCTTTTACTTTTCCAGTGGTCTTATTGTTCCTGAGAAAGACAGCAATGAAACAGTACCCGAAGTTGTAGCTACTTCTGGATATGCTCTTCTACATTTCTTCAGTGATGCTGCCTATAATCTCACAGGGTTTAACATCACCTATAAGTAAGTGGCTCCACTCCACAGTGATGCTGCAAGTTGAGCAAAAGGAGATTTCTTCTTTTCTCACTTTTGTCTTGAAATAAACAATTGCCATTGAAGTGTGTAATTATGAGCAGACACCTGAAATTTGATTTTTATCTTTATTATACCCTTGCAACAGCTAATAAGTGGCATGTGCTCAATGTTACAACTTGTCAGTGTGGACAAATGTTTGCTCCAAGAGACATCGTATTACTTGTTTTATGTTATTAGATCAGTTTGATTGTATCTAATCAAGAAGAATTGATGTATTTTGTGCATGTCTGTGCTCTTTGTGCAGAGATACTTCTGCACAAACACACTTTTCCATCAGCCACACATTTCGCTTGAGACACTGGGCTGTACCTGCTCTTGAGGATCCTCATCCTTGGGATGCTCTTTCTTATTCAATCCCTGGATTGAATCCCTTAATCCGGTTTCTTTTTATTCTGGAATGGTTTTATATTCTTTCTTTCATATTCTGAATAGATGGGTGCTTTCTGTTCACTGACATGTATTTAGTCCTCATTGATGAGCTTTTTAAAAGTAATTCTGGTGTGCTCCCTAATTTTAGAAAGGTTTTATCTTGAAGTAAATGTATCGACATACTCACAGAGATGGAAGCTTTTGCTTCTCTAGGGATCATGAGCTTTGAAATCTTTTGCTCCTGCAGGTGCAAGTTATGTTTGTGCCACACTGGGAGATTTAACTTGGGAGTAACCTGCAGAAGGTCTCACCTCTTTCAGAAAAAACAGCTGGAAAAACAGTCACAACTGACTTTTTGCAAAAATTGAGTTTCTCTTAAAATGAGGAGCTTAGTTTTTGAGTATCAAGTCTCGGTGCTTTCATCCTTAGTAAGAACATAAATATGTGCTTAATAATGCACATAATAGTGAATTCTTTGAAAAATAGGGGGCATCCAGAACCCCCTGAAAGCTCCAGAAGAAGATGAGGAGCCTTTGCAAAGTTACTTGAATCAGAGGAGCTAAAGCAGCAGCATGCTCCAAGTCTGGCTGATTGCGTAAACCAGGACTCCATCTACTGCCAGCTGTTGGGTTTGCACCATTGCAATAAAATATTCTATCCAAGAACAATATTCTTTTAATTCTTCACTTTCTTCATAATTTCAAACAATTTTCAAGTGCTGTTTTGTGTTCTGGTTCTTAGGTTTCCTTGTTACATTTTTTTCAGCAATTAGATTAAATGGTACATTTGTTTCTTCTAACTGTCTTCATAGTTACTACTGGGTGTAGGTCCTCAACAAACACTTGTGAAATTATGTCTTGGAGCCAGTGACAGTGAGAATAATGGGTAGTAATCCCCAACTGTGAATTATACTGGTTGATACACCAGCAAAAACCGGAGTCTGGAAATTAATAGGATCTCAAAATTTGGACCTTTACCAAGGATGTATCTGGTTTTGCCTCAGCTACATTGCACATATTATAAAATCAGAAATTATTCAAAGCAGGCATGTCTTTGGCTTAGGTTTCATCTCCACTGTGTTCTCTTGGTAAGCAGATCCCAGAATAGCACCTGATTGTGAGCAGTTTAAGTATAAATTTCACAGACACCACAGCAGCCTTATACTTTGATTAAATTCCTCCCTTACTGTTGGGTGTTTTAAGGCAAGTAATTTGCCTTACAAATGGCTAAAAATCATTGATAATTTTCTCAGAGGAGCTGAGAGTTTAACTTGTGAAATGAAGCAGTTCTGTAGGAATAGAATACACATCTCTTCAGATCCATCACACCAGCTACCAGATGACAGTCTCTTGGTTTGTAATGATTTGTATTAACTTTGTTCAGCGTCACTCTTGCCTTTGTTAATAAGTCTTGGGGATCTGCTTCCTTCCTGACAAACTGCTCTGTCCCCAGTTTCAATATGTGTCCCAATAACTGCTCTGGCCGAGGGGAGTGCAAGCTCAACAGCAGCACCAGCGCTCTGCAGTGTGAGTGTGCCGCATACTGGAAGGGAGAAGCTTGTGACATCCCCTACTGCACCGAGGATTGCGGGGCCCCTGAGAGAGGCCAGTGCAACTTCAACGACTCTAAAGCGTGTGTGTGCTCTGCAGGCTGGCAAGGTGAGTGTCCTGGTGGGGATAGAGAACTTCGGGGATGCCTTTTCTATGTGTGGAACTGGAAATTTAATTGGGAGTACGTGGGAATGTTCTGCATGACAAGTATTAGCATTTTGACTAGGAACAGAGTATCTGCTTTTTAAATTTGAAAGATCACATTTCATTTGGAAGGATGGATATGCTGGAGAGGAGGTCACAGAGAGGCTCCAAGGGCTGGAGCCCCTCAGCTCTGGAGGCAGGCTGGGAGAGCTGGGGATGTTCACCTGAAGAAGGGAAGGCTCCAGGGAGAGCTGCGAGCCCCTTGCAGGGCCTAAAGGGGCTCCAGGAGAGCTGCAGAGGGACTGGGGACAAGGGCCCAGAGTGCCAGGACAAAGGGGAATGACTTTAAATTGAAACTGGGTTGTTTTAAATTAGACATAAGGAAGAAATTTTTTAAAGTGAGGGGAGGGGAGGCCCTGGCACAGAGCCCAGAGCAGCTGTGGCTGCCCCATCCCTGGAAGTGTCCAAGGCCAGGTTGGATGGGACTTGGAGCACCCTGGTCTAGTGGAAGGTTTCCCTGCCCATGGCAGGGGTTGGAAGGGAATCCTTCCAACCCAACCCAGTCTGTGAGTCTGTGTTTTCTTACAATTGCTTTTAAGAGCAACTTCGTCACCATCCAAAGCGGAACCAACCCGTGGTATGCAGGCATCACTTCAAACCTCATTCCTATGCATCTAAAGGAAATTTGAACCTGGTTGTCATAGCTGACCTGTTTGAACATGTAAAATGCCTTGTTCTCATGTCCAGCTGATCTGATCAGCCATGCCCAACTTGGCAATGATTTGGGCTGAACATACATTTTTCCTTTGTAAAGACCTACTGACATGTAAGAGTTAGTGTCATATTAAATGCAACCAGCTACAGCAATGGTAGGAGATAGACCTCCAGCTGGAATAAAGGCTTTGGAAAAAAAGAGTTTTTAAACCTTCTTTTCCCAGGTCCTGGCTGTTCGATTCCTCTTCCTGCAAACCAATCGTTTTGGACCCGGGAGGAGTACTCTCTTCCAAAACTTCCTAGAGCATCCCACAAAACCGTCATCCATGACAATAAAATGTGGATTGTTGGAGGCTATGTCTTCAATCATTCTGACTCTCAGAAGGTTTTAGCGTGAGTATACACCCAGATAATAAAAACTAAAGAGAGGAACTTAGATTTGAGAGCTAACTTTGCTTTGGTCTATGCTTCATCTCCAAGGGAAAACAACTGTAATAAAAACTAAGGCTCATGTTTGAGATGGGGGAAAATCTTGCTAAGGGGTGCTAATTTGGGAAAAGAAAAGCATAAGGTTCCTGATGTTCAGTGAATTTTTGATTCATCTGTGTCTGACAGCATTTAACTATTCCCTGTGTATTTCTGGGCCAGCTCCTAAATTATATCTGGCCTCATATTCAAAGAGGGTAGTTTGCTTCAGTGTTTTTAGCCCTTCCCTGTGTCATGTCTGTGTGACTTCAGAGTTTTGGGCTCCTTAATTAATGCATACTGATTACTCTGGATAGTTATCCATAGTGGATGGGATACCAAACAGGGAGTGGCATCAGGATGAGGACATTTATGCAATTGTTAGAGGAAATTTAACAGTGACTAAAATATCAAGTAATAATTGTGTGCTTCATGGAAATACTCCACTAAAAAAATGCAGCTTTTGTATTGTATTTGGGCAGATCCAGACAAAAGCTGGATTTTTTTCCAGGGATACTCGCATACCTCACTTGGATGAACCTAAGTGAGAGCTGTGTATTCTGCACTCACGTCCGGAGGTAATGGTTCTTATAGGGGAAGAGGAGCTGAAAACGCGCATTTAAATGTAGAACACTTGCTAGATGCACCCACAATTTACTCCTCCAAAGTCACACCTCGTTTTTTAATAGGATACCCTATGGCTTTGTTGAATGCTTTCTCAGAGATTATTTTATCTCACAAGGCTCTAAGCATGGCAAGTATAGTGCATTATTTTAGATAAAAAGCCACAAGCCATTTTCAGGGCAGAGGGCTTATGTTATTTCAAGCATGAATGGCAAAGACATAATTAAAAAGTGCTTTTTAAGCACTGGCAGATTTTTTTTGATCAAGTATTTGGAAATTACCTAAGTTTAGTGCAAAGTTTTCATACTGTTTTGAGGGAGAGGTGGTGTAGGTTATCACAGCTTAATAGGCAATACATTAGCTCTTGGGTTTGTATGGAAAAGAAAAGAGGGCAAAGGAAATCAATATGTGGATGTTGAGTAATAGAGCAGGCTCAACTGGATTTTTTTAACCCATAAGTAGTCTGTGTGAGCTTTGTGCATGCTGAAATCATGGCAGGATTTATTATTTTAGTAAATAATTATATCTAATATATTAAGTTGGTAGATAATTTTCCCCAAATCTTAGAAAGGACAAGCAATCATATTCTCAGCTTTAATGCCTATTCCTTGGAAAATAATTCCGTTTTTGTTACACAGGTATGATCTTATTTCTGAAGAGTGGCTTCCACTGAACAACTCTGTGAACACGGTAGAGATGAGATATGGTCATTCGTTGGCATTACACAAGGTAAGTTCAGTGTTCCAGACTCACTTCCCAGCTGTATCCCCTTCTTCTCTCCTGCTTCCCACCCCTTATCACAGATCAGTCTTGCTTTGGGAGAAGTGTTCCTCATTCAGCGGCTTGTCCACGCTTAGGCCAGGCTGTATACTTGTGCTCTAGGGAATCCTTGGATGGGTGTCCTAGGAAGTCTGTAGTGCTTCTGCCTGTGTGTTCCTCTTTGCCCTTTTTCCAGAGATTTTAAGGAGGACTGAGGTCAGTGAGTCCATAATTTCCTTCTTGCTGTCTGTGCTGACAAGACATGCCTGAGGCTGAGTTTGCTGGAGTTCAGCTGGTTCTCCAGCTGCCTTTTATGTAGATCACATAAATATTTTTATGAGCTCTGTTGTCCAAGACACCAAAGCAGAGCTGGGGAATTAGGGATTTTTGTTTCTTGCTCTGCAAGTAAACTTGTGAATCTAATGTTCCAGCATCTGACACAGCAAGCAGATTTGACTGTTTTTATCTCCTTTCTCACCTGTGTGCCTTGCTGTGAGTGAAGGCCATGTGAGAGCAGGATGGGAAAGTCTTTGGAAAGGAAATGAGCTGAGCCATTATTGACCTTTGAGTTTTGGAATGTTATTTAGCTCAAACAGTGCAGACCTGTACAAAACTTAATTATAAGTACTCGAAAAATGCCACACACTGCCATTCACAGACAGAGCACTTGAAGAACCTCAAAGGATGGAAATTCATCATGGAATCACAAAATTGTTTGGGTTGGAAGGCACCTTAAAGCTCATCTAGTCCCAACCACCTGCCATGGGCAGGGACACCTTCCATTATCCCAGGGTGCTCCAAGCCCTGTCCAACCTGGCCTTGAACCCTCCAGGGATGGGGCAGCCACAGCTGCTCTGGGCACCCTGTGCCAGGGCCTTATTACCCTCACAGGGAAGAATTTCTTTCCAATATCCCATCTAACCTGGTCCTCTGCCAGTGTAAAGCCATTCCCTGTGTCCTGTCACTCCAGGCCCTTGTCCACAGCCCCTCTCCAGGGGACTTTATTAAGTAGCTTCAGACCAGTAGCTTCATTCCTTACCAAGTAGCTGTTTCCTAAATGCTAAACTCCTTGGCTTTATTTTGTCTGACTTCTTTCAGGATAATATCTACATGTATGGTGGTAAGATAGATGCAACGGGGAACGTGAGCAGCCAGCTGTGGGTGTTCCACATTTCCAACCAGAGCTGGGCCCCGGTGACTCCGAAGGCCAAGGAGCAGTACGCCGTGGTTGGACACTCGGCTCACATCGTCACTCTGCAGGACAACAGCACCGTCATGCTCATCCTCTTTGGGCACTGCCCGCTCTATGGGTACATCAGCAATGTCCAGGAGTACAACCTGGGTGAGTGTGAGTGGGGCCCTCTGCCAGTCACTTGAAGTGTAAGAGTTGGTTTGAAAGTTATTTAAATTACTCATGTTCAGATAGCAAAACACAGGCAAATGTGTTGTCCTCCTCCTGTTTGTATTTACAAGAAGTTGAACCTAATGTATTTGTATAACCCAGTGAGCAGGCAGCCACGTGACTCCAGCTTTAATACACAGTGTTAGGTCCCAAAGACATAAAGCTGTAATTGAGAGACTAAGCAGGACAACTGGGGGGCAATTGAGATTAATTTTCCTCTCTCCCTCTGAAAAAAACCCCCCACTTCTGTAGTTATTTTTTAATTCTGGAATTATAATAATGGCTGTAACAATTCAGACCAAATATCTGCTTAATACCTGATACTCATGTCCCCAGCAGCAGATGCTTAGGGAAAG
>NW_008235730.1:446440-449669 GCF_000691975.1 Corvus brachyrhynchos | reverse complement strand
TGCTTAGTGAAAGAGATGCTGAATTTCTGGATTCCCATATCCCTGATAGATCTGACCCCCATATCCTGGAATAGTCCAGGCCCTGATTTTAGGATCCAGAGATTTCTAGTATCATCAGGGGAGAAGCACAGGAAGCTTTCCAGGTAAACCGAACTCCTGCCTAACTCAGAAATGGAGGCACATTCCGGGCTCCATGGACCAAGTTCACAACAGGAATGTGCTGGTTATTCTCAGAAATAGTGGCCCTGTCTGCACTTTGGACCTGTTATCTTTGTCCTCCAGTCATGCTCATCCAGAGGACCTACTGGAGCCTGATTCTCTGGTGTCCATGTGAGCGAGATTTCTTCCTCCAGGAGAAATGCAGAGAACCAGGGCGGGTAGGGCAGTGATTTGTTTGTGCCATGTGTGATCTTGCAGACTGTTAAATTCCTTTGCCTATTGTGTGCCTGCTCTGGCCTGGAGTTGGGAACCTTGTTTAGGGTTTCATTCAGCACTTCCTACAGAGATTTGGTGTATAATGTGGTATTTTTATTTCTGTTGCCATGATAATATGTCTAAAGTGCTTCAGACCAATGTTATTTTAGTGAGTGAGATATAGGATCATGAATCACATATTAGTTTTTAACGGCAGTGTTCTTCACAGTCAGACTTGGCTTCAGTGTTGTCTGGCTTTATATTTATATATTTACATACATATAAAAAGTAAAAGTGCTCTTGAGCCCCATTCCAAATCAAGTCACAGTGCTGGCATTTTCATGTCATTGAAATGCAATCTATTGTTTGTCTACTTTTATTTCCCATTTACTTAGCTTGTCTGCAAAATATAATAAATGACTGTGGAAGAGCTATTTCTTTATTAAAAATAGCTAGCAACACTTCTTGACAGCAAACTTCTTGAAGAATATTTTTGGATATGAAGTGATGGAGACAGTGTCTAGATCTGAGTCAGGGGAATCCCAATTTATTTCACCATGTTGATGAGTTTTTAATGGACAGAAATTAACCATGTTTTGTCACTCATATTTTTTAGTGACAAATACCTGGAGTATCTTACAGACTAGTGGAGCTTTGGTGCAAGGAGGATATGGTCACAGCAGTGTTTATGATCCAAATACAAGATCGATCTATATCCATGGAGGTTACAAAGCATTCAGTGCCAACAAGTACAGGCTGGCAGATGATTTGTACAAGTATGAAGTTGATTCCCGTATGTGGTAAGTGGTTCTTCTTCTGTCTTTTTCCTGTTTACTACCCTATCAGTTTTGTTTGTAGTGAACAAGAAGATGGGTATTTGATAAGGGTACAGTGGTTTATGTCTGCCTGAATTCAGGATAGATGCTGTGCTCTTGGATCTCTTGTTTTTATGTCCCTTTATGAATAGACAATCATATAATCAATATAATCAAGGCTGTGAACGAGCCAAGAAATCCATTTTAATATATTGTTTGATTCAAGCATGAAAGAAAAATATTTGATGTTTTTTTCTTGCTAACTGTACAGCCTGTGCATATGAGTGCAGTTACTGCAGTCAAGCGAGTGATAATCCATTCTGCAGTTAAGACTGTAAAAGAATTTCTATTATAACCCCATTTTCTTCTGGCTCTGTAACTGCTTGAAATGTTCATTTCTTAAGCTGAAATCTTCTGTGATTTGTTTCTGCCCAAAGGTGAGTTTTTTTAAAAAGCTATGTTTGCATTTCACAACTTGGAGCAACAGAGGTGAAATACATTTTCCTTAGTTGTGTGTTTTTCTTAACGCTGCTTCTAAAGGCTCCTAACAAAGAGGAGACTGTCTTTTGGGTTAACGCATGTAAATTTGAGTCACTATATCTCTTATTGAGTGTTAAAATAGTTTGTGTTTCTGCAACATCTGTTTGTGAGTCTGTACTGATGAGTAAGGTAATGAGTGACTAATTTCCAACCCCCCCCCCTTCCTGCTCAGTTGTACACACAGAAATAACCCCACTTCCTCTCCAGGTTAATTTGGTCTTCCACTTCAGCCATGGAGTGGACAAATCTGGCTGAGTAGGCAGAAACTTAACAAATGTGACAATGTTCTTCCAAACTCCTGCAGCACCAATTTTCTTTTGTCACATTTATTTCATCAGTCTGGCAAGCCCTGTTGAACAAGTAGAGAGTGTAGGACTGCCTATTCATCTCTATCTCTGCCCTTTTTTTGTGTCACTGACTCTTTGTTTTATTCTTCAGGGATTTAGGCCCTCTCTTCCTTGTTAAATCCCATGAGCTTCCCTTGGGCCCACTTCTTGAGCTCCTCCGGGTCCCTCTGAATCGAATTCTGTCCCTCAGGCGTGTCAAGCACACTCTCAACTCGGTGTCCTTAGTGGAAGGGATGTTAAAGCTCAACCTGTTCCAGCCCCTGCCATGGGCAGGGACCCTGTCCACTAGACCAGGTGCTTCAAGTCCCATCCATCCTGGCCTTGGACTGTGCCAGGGATCCAGGGGCAGCCACAGCTGCTCTGGGTACCCTGTGCCAGGGCCTCCCCACCCTTCCAGGGAACAATTCCTTCCCAATCTCCCATCCATCCCTGCCCTCTTTCCCACTGGGAAGCCATTCCCTGGCTCCTGTCCCTCCATGCCTTGGCCCCAGTCCCTCTGCAGCTCTCCTGGGGCCCCTTTAGGCCCTGCAAGGGGCTCGCAGCTCTCCCTGGCTCCTTCCCTTCTCCAGGGGAACATTCCCAGCTCTCCCAGCCTGATCCAGAGCAGAGGGGCTCCAGGCCTGGAGCAGCTCCGGGGCCTCCTCTGGGCTCTCTCCAGCAGCTCCACGTCCTTCTGCTCTTGGCCTCAGGGCTGGGGCAGCTCTGCAGGTGGGCTCTCACCTGAGCAGGGCAGAGGGGTAGAATCCCCTCCTTCAACACAAATCCTCTCAGAAAAGTAGGAAAATCCTCCAAAAGATGACCCTTTGTGTTCAGTGTCATCAATCCTACTGACTGAAGTTGAGATCAGTGCTGAGTTTGATTAGTGCTTCCCATGATTTAGTCACCGATGAGCCAGCGTGTTGTGCAGGGCTCACAAGCTGCAGGGCTCCATTTTCAGGAGCTGTATAGATTTCCTTAAAATAGAATTTTTACTTCTAAGCAACAGATGCTGCCCAGTGTGAAAGAATTATTTGGGTTCCTGTAAAAGCAGAGTTACTATAAAATATTGGAGTCTTCCCAGGCTGACTTTGCTCAAAAGCCAAGTTAGTGTGAAAACTTGAGAATCCCTAGGGA
>NW_008235730.1:428949-446429 GCF_000691975.1 Corvus brachyrhynchos | reverse complement strand
TTGATGATTTGAAGATCTGTAGCTTTGGAAAGAGGCTCTCATGGTTGTATTTCTCCTATAAATTGGCAAAGCAAATGGAAAGATGAGAATGAAATTACAGGAGGAATTGAATAGTGTGGAATGTAATTGTTAAGCACCTCATTAGGAAAAGTAGTTAGATACTATTACCCTCCTCCCTGCACCCTCAAAATGTTCTTCAGCTTGGATTTATGGAGTGTTTTGTCTTTGCCAGGTACTTACCAGTCTCATTAATACATATATTTTTATTTCTGAAGGACTATTCTGAAAGACAGCCGATTTTTCCGGTACTTGCACACAGCTGTGATAGTGAGTGGGACCATGCTGGTGTTTGGAGGAAACACTCACAATGACACCTCCATGAGCCATGGAGCCAAGTGCTTTTCTTCAGATTTTATGGCATATGATATCGGTAAGTTCTAGCAGAAATAATAACAAACCCTCAAATACTTGGCTATTCCAACAGAGCTGTCTTCAGTTTGCCTTCAGAATGACTGGTTTACATGCTGGGTATTTCATCCCAAATGGTGCTGGGTACAGGGATGTGCAATCAGGAGAGGCTCATTAGCTTGCTACAGAATTCCAAGCAAATGAGGTGAGTGATTTCCAGTTCCAGACAGCAGCAGTTCCTTCGTCAACAGTTTATACACAACCTTGGGCATTAAAAATGAGGTTTTAAACTGTGTATTGTTACAGAATCATAAAATCATAGAATCATTAAGGTTGGAAAAAACCTTTAAGATCACCAAGTCCAACTGGCAACCCAGCACTGCTATAATTTTCACCACTAAGCCATGTCCTCAAGTGCCACATCCACACCTTTTTTGAACACTTCCAGAGATCGTGACTCCATCACTGCCCTAGGCAGCTTGTTCCGGTGATTTGCAACCCTTTGCATCAAAAAACATTTCCTAATATCTAATCTGCATCTTCCCTGGCACAACTTGAGGCTGTTTCCTGTCCTGCTGTCTCAGCCGTAAATCTCTCCTGATGTTTTGAGTGTGTTTTAATCTATGATGGATCAAAAATTCAGGTTCTTAGGACAGTTACAAACACTAGACCCTGCTGAAACTCACCTTGTACAGTGCACACTCTTGTTTTATCTTCTTTATTCAATAATAAAGCCAAATTTTAGGTTGGATTTGCTGAGTTTCAATAGCCAGGAGAGGGCAGCATTTATTTGTGGATTTGGATTCCAGTGACTATGAGTTTAAGAAGAACAAGGAAAGAAGAGATGAAATTACCTAAAAGAAGTTACATACACACACAAATAATTCACACTGGGGAAAAACCCCATTCTGTACTCTGACATTTGCCTTTCACTCTCAGAATGCCCCAAATGTGGGTTCCCTGAAATAATCATGTAAATCTGAAATGTCCAAGTGACTGTCCACTGAGATCCCACTCCTGGTTTGTGAGAGGAAAGTGCAAGTGAATACTTGGATCATCAGGGTTTGGTATCCTTGTGCCATTTTGCTCTCTGTTACAGCAGTCATTCCATTCTGCCTCCTGTGATTTCCAGTCACATCCCTTTGGAATTTTTGTGTGCTCATAACTGGCTTTATTTTGATTTATTTTTTAATTGAAGAATTAAAATGGGATATTCGACCAGATGGGATGGGGCTTGGAGCAGCCTGGTCTAGTGGAAGGTGTTCCTGGCCATGGCACAGAGCTGAAATGAGATTGTCTTTAAGGTGCCATTCAGCCCAGAGTATTTTGTCATTCTGTGGCAGTCATGAACAGTTTGATTTTTTAAACTTTGGTAGCAATGGTGATAGATTTTTCTTTCTTCATTCTGCTATCTGCCCTGACCTACTGAACTCTCTGTTAGGTGTAAAACACAAATTGCATTAATTTGACAAAATATCCCAATAATGATGTTCATTTTGATTCACTTTAGGTAACAGGCAGGTTCACGTTACATGACATGAGTGGTGTAGTCAACATCCCCCATTCTTACCAGAAGCTCACTGACATGGGGAGCTTACATTGATTTTACTTCACATGATGGGTGAGAGGTGTTCTTGAGTCCCCTCATTCCTTAGAGAAGAGACTCTCAGCCTGAAAAGAGCAGCTTTTTTTTCAGAAATAAGACCACTACTTCTGTTCTCTTCACTGCGGGAACAGAATCGTGCCCATTGTGCATGATTTTCTTTATCCCATGTGACTAGGAATAAATTAGGGTGGAGGCTCATCATTTGTGTCACAGCAGAAATACCTTTTCAGTGGTTCTTCATGCATGATCTCTGCAGTAATCAATTACCCTGGTCGTGCTCATGTTGGTCTCCATGGGAATAAGCCCATATAGCCCCCCCTGTTATCTATCCCTTGATGTTCCCAAGGCACAAGTTACCCAGGAGAAAACCAAGCAAGGTCAGTTGATGCTGGAGGCCTTCAGTGGAGAGGCTTAATAATTGTCTTTATTTCCTACTTTTATAGTATGCTGTCTGGCTGGTTTGCTCATTTTTTACATCTCGTTGATTAGTGATCATGACTGATTAATGATCATAGTGATGGTTGGAAGACTGGAGAGAAGTGGAATTAAACCCAGTCTGAAACAAATGCTTCAAACCCAGGTCTTCTCCTTAACCTTTGCCATTAAAACTTATTTTGGTAGTAACTAATTTTATTTACATCATCAAATTTTTCTGGTTTTCCCTCCTCAAATTTCCAAGTAGTCAGAGCACATGCACTGAGTATTGTGAGGACAAAAAAATCTTTTATCTGTGTGGGGCAATGCCAACAGCTTGCACTGAGATGGTGAGCAATAAAAGTTCTTGAATGCTTCTTATCATTTATTCTCTGCTTGACCAGGTTGGGGCATATTCAGTCCAAATTGTCCAGGTACTGCCTAGTTTGGGAAGGTTTCAGGATAACAATCCAGCTGTGTGCATGTGCTATTCTTGTTGATTCTCAGGACAAGCCTTTCGATTGTTGACATTTGGGTTGGTGAGCACTTGGGCAGAGCTGTTTCGCAGTATTTTCCCTGTTTTCTGCACACTGAAATGGCCATTTAGCTCTTCCTATCCCCAAAATTGGTCTGTCTGGCCTTTGTCAAAAAGTTTCCTGCTCTGCAGCAGCTTTGGGTGGAAAAATGCCTGATGTAATCTTCTACCTCCTGCTTAATGTAAAGGTGCTACTTTTATGATGATCTTTTCTTCCCACAGAAGAGAAACTAAAACTCTTGTATTTACACCATCAAAATTCTGATTTTATGACATAGGGAGAAGCTGGATGTTTTCCATTTTTTTCCATTTTCGTAGCTGATATGTTATGTTTGAACAGTACATTTAATAAATCCTGGCATTGTAAGCTTTAGGTTAAGTTAGGAAGGAGAAGATTCTTCATAGTCTGAGAATTACTCAGTTTTTCCAATACTTGATCTCTGGTTAAAGATGGGAAAGAAGCTTAGAAAGCAAAGTATTCCAGGCCTTCTATTAATCTAGAAAAACATGTTTCTTGGCCTCACATAACACACAACCTGATGGGTGAAAAATTGCAAATTGCTGTCCAATTTTTCTGAAGTCTCCTATTAAAAACTGGAACTGTCATGCTTGGCTCAGGAGTGATGCTGGGCTAGGTTAAATTCTTTGAAAATGGAGCAAATGACATATAAAAATAAATTTCAAAATAACAGTTTATCAAAGTACTAAATCTGTGTGTTCTCTCTTTTCTTTATCGGCACTCTTGAACAAAATTGCTCCTCATCTGTTGTTTTATCCAACAATTTTCCAATTAAATTGAGTAAAAAATTAAAACTTTGTTTATCTTTGTCCTTTCAGTTTATCTATGGGCTAGTTTGGTTTGTGGGCTTATTTTTTCCAGAGGGTCAGTCCATGCAACAATGGTTTGATCTTGTATTAAAGAATCTTAGGAGTATTTGAGGGCTCTGTAGATCTTTACAGAAGATTGACTTTTCTGTCTTAATTGCATAAATTGCATCCAAGTGCCTCTGGGATATTGGCCCCCAAGGTGATCCCTTCCCTTTATGAAATTTAAGTGTTATGAATTGGACTGACTTTTCCTACTTTTGTTCCTTTGCTCATCGGGTTAGATGTTTCTTTGTTTGTTTTTTCTCCCATGCTGCCCAAAGGAAAAAATTACCTGAGAAGCCAAGTAAAAAATGAAGCAGAACTTATAAATGTTATGCTAATAGAAAAAGATGGAATAACCTAACATTGTACTAAAAGAGAAAAAACAGCCACAAATCCTTAAGCTGTGATGAGTGAAAAATATTTTTAAAAGCATGGATATCTGCCCTCTAGGAACATAATGGCAATGGAAAAAGTAAAAAAAAAAAGATAAGCCTCTGTTCTCAGTGATACTGGTTTGGGGCAAAACTGCAAATAATTCATGTATAAACAGATCAAACCAGAACTTGTTACATGGTGAAAATTCTACTAGTAAAGGAGGAAAAGCAACTACTTCTTGTCCTGTTCCCTGCGAGCAGAGCCCAACCCCCCCGGCTGCCCCCTCCTGTCAGGGACTTGTGCAGAGCCGCAAGGTCCCCCCTGAGCCTCCTTTGCTCCAGCCTGAGCCCCTTTCCAGCTCCCTCAGGAACTCTCCAGCCCCTTCCCAGCTCTGTTCCCTTCCCTGGATGCGCTCCAGCCCCTCAATCACTTTACTGAAAGATCACAGGTAGTTTGGGATCTTCCAGGAAGAAGCATGCTGTGTAAGTTGTCTCATTCGTTATCCAGAGAAACATTTCTGAAATGAGTTTTTTTCACTCGTAGCTTGTGATCGGTGGTCTGTCCTTCCTCGCCCGGGTCTCCACCATGATGTGAACAGGTTTGGGCACTCTGCTGTGCTGTACAACAGGTAAGGGCAGAGATGTTCCATATCTCTGTACATGGGCACATGGAGATCAGGAACTCTGGACGAGGGGGCTCCTCCTTGTCCAGGGAGCTTTTGGCTGCCCCATCCCTGGAAGTGTCCAAAGCCAGGTTGGATGGGGTTTGGAGCAACCTGGTCTAGTGGGAGGTGTCCCTGCCAATGGCACGGGGTGGAATGAGATGGGATTTAAGGTTCCTTCCCACCCAAACCGTTCTGTCATTCTGTGAATCTCGGAAAGTTTTCAGATCTTCACTCTTGCATGTCTTCAGTATTCACCTGTTCCCATCAGCCCTTCCTCACTGGGCTAAACTGTCTCAGCTCACTTAGTTTTTCCAATAGTTTGATTTTTTTTCATTATTTTTATATATATTTCTATTTTTTATTTATGTCACAATTGTGCATTTCAATGTATTTCACATTAATTTCTTAGCTGCACTGACATTGATTTTCAAATCTGAATTTCCCTCATACTTTTTAAATTTGTCCATGTTTCACTTGACACACCTTATCCTATGGGGCTGCTCTTCCCTAGGCACGTGATGTCCAGTATTTGGGTGAAATCTTAGGTGAGATTTTGGCTGTTAAGCCTTACACACTGTATCCCTGCTTCTAGATGAACAGCTGTTACAGAATCAGCTGTTACTGAATCAGTGGAACCAAGTTTGAGAAATTCCTATCATAGGAGTCCTAAAATAGAATGAAAATCATATTAAAAATACTTATTAATCAATCAAAACTTCTCTTTTCAGTTGTCTTGAGCCTTCTTCACGGTATTTTTAAGGGTGCATTGGCAAACACAGATGCACAGAGAATTTCTGGGTGACATTTTTGTGTAACTACTAAAATTTGACGTTTTACCTGGTGCAATTGTGATACTGTGGTTTAAAATCCCACACCTCTCCCCCTACAAAATATTATTTGTTTTGGGGGTTGTTTGGGTTTTTTTAGTTGACACAATGATTCTGTGCAGTTGTTACCAGCCATGCAAAGTGTGGTTTTCTGACAGAAGAGTAGAGACAGTGACAGCACCAAATTGTTTTGTCGTGGTTTCTGAACTCTGGTTTAATGCTATGATACCATCTCCCCAATTTTTAGCCTTCCTTCATGTCTTGCCACTGCAGATTATAGGAGGATCCCACATTTTTGCAGCATTTTATGTATAATCGTGTTGATCAGGTGCTCCCAAAGTTTTGGCTGAAGGGGAACATTGGTTGATGACCTTGAATAGCTCTGACTCTGTGTTGAATCTCTCTGGCTTCTCTGAAACAGTGAAATTTGACTGACCTTTTCTTTAGTGCTTCCCTTAACCAAGAGCTATTTATTTGGATTTATATATGCTGGCATGTAATAAAACACTTCCCTCAGACCTTAAATCCCATTTACCTGGAGCAGTGCTCTGTCCATGAAAACAGCTGTGAGATTTTCTCTCTTTACTTCCATGTTGTCCAGCACCATGTATGTATTTGGAGGCTTCAACAGCCTCCTCCTGAGTGACATCCTGAAGTTCACACCTGAGAGATGTGAGGCTTTTGACAGCGCGACGTCCTGCCTGCAGGCAGGTCCTGGCGTCAGATGTGTGTGGGCTCCCAGCCCTCCTCGCTGCATCCCCTGGGAAAATGCAACAGTGGAGCAGCAGCAAAAGGTCTTTGAAGACTGTCCTCCCAAGCCAGGTATGTGTCACGTTCTTTCTATTGCTTTTTCTGAAGGGTGTGCAGGGTCTTTTTCCAAATTCTGTCACGTGTTAATTGTATGCCATTACAATGTCAGGTTTTAGATGGGGGGCTGTGGTTGTGCTTCCACATGTCCTGGGAGCCCTTCCTCTGACCAAATGTCATGGAGATGTGGAGAAGTTTCTATCTCCTGCTCCTGAAGCTGCTTGTTCATGAGATCTTCTTCCTACCCTGCTTCTTGGACTTACTTTTCTATCCCAAACAAGCATCACCAGCCAGGAACCAGGCCTGGACCATCATTCTGTAAATGTTTGCTCCAAGAATTGACCTTGTGAGAGCCAAGAATTTGCTGGTGAACACCACGGGGTGAGGAAGGGCATCCGGATCTGGTGGAGTCAGGAATACTGCTTTAGGAAAAGTTACGGTATCTTTTTGGTAGGGGGTTGGAGCCCGATGATCTTTAAGGTCCCTTCCAACCCAAGCCATTCTTGGGTTCTATGATTCTATTTATAGGGGCAGGCAAAATGAATGAATGTTTTAAGGTCTGATTCCTGTATTTCTCCATAGAATAATTTTAAACAGCTTTATCCTGATACATTCATTGCTCTGAATTGATTACACAACCCTTGATTCTGTAACAGATGTGCAGCCTTTAATTATTTAATAGAAACTGATGTAAGGGGACATTGCCTTGCTGGGCTCTCAATGCACCATAAATTTTCACAAAACACAGACAATAAATAATTGGAAAGATGAAAGAAAAGTTCAGGCTTCGCAGGGAAATGCTCCACTTGAAGGCCTGGTTTGCAGGAAGATGGGCCTGTGGTGGGAGATGGCCACTGTCCTGATGGAATATCCTCTGGCATCATTTCCCCGGGCATTAGCGTGTCTTAGTTCATGTGCTTCCATGTCTTGGTGCATTATTTTCTGGTGGTGTGTTTTAGGGCTCCTTGGGCACTAAAAATGATTGCTGCTGTAAATAAAAGTAATTTTCTATCAGTTCAAACACATGAAAGTACCTGATTTTAGCTGCTAACAGAAAATCTACAGGCACTGCTATTTGGTTGTATCTTTTGCTGTAAATAATCAAGTTCTTAGAGCTCTGTCAGGAAATGCCTGTTTTTGGTCATGCAGGTTTTTTTCTTTAATAGTTGTAGACAATGAAAAATGTGATCAGATTACAGACTGCTACAGCTGCACAGCCAACACAAACAGCTGTCAGTGGTGTTCTGACCAGTGTATCCCAGCACACAACAACTGCACAGAGGAACAGGTAATGGCTCTTAACACTTCCTTAGTTTGAATTTACCCCTTGGAACAGCAAATGTTCACAAATGTTTTCATCTGTCAGTGTTATGATCCCTGTTTTGTTATTCCTAGTGCATGTCTAGCTCAGAAGTGCTACATGCTTGGATTCTTTCAATTTGATCCAAGGGTTTTGCATGGTATTTTCCAATGAACTTAGGAGGATGGCTGTGGGCAGGAGAAGAGGTGGAGGTTTCACCATGGTATGATTATTCATTAATCACATTTTGGGTTTGGTATCAATAGGGTTTTCCCTAGGAAAAACAAAATAACCCTCTTGTAAAAGCTTTAGTACAGAAAACGTCAGGTGGTGTTTTGGGGGAATATCTTTGATAACCAGCCCAGTTCCATGGCTTTTGGATATCTAAATTTCTCTGTAGAGCTGAAGTGTTGTGATTATGGCTGTTATAAACCCACATGGGGTCGATATCGGAAAAAGCCTCACCTGTGCTATTTCTTTTAGGTTCCTGTTACTCTCTATGACAATTGTCCCAAGGATAATCCTGCCTATTACTGTAACAAAAAGACGAGTTGTAAAAGCTGTGCCATGGATCAAAACTGTCAGTGGGAACCTAGGAATCAGGAGTGCATCGCTTTGCCAGGTAGATACTGGTGGCATAACCCAAATTCACCCAGTCCAAAAGTTGTTGCAGGGTGTTTTTTTAATTTTTGTTGGTTTTACCTCCAAATCTGTAATTTTTAGTGTTAAGATGGAGCAAATAATGTTGTTTAATCATTCCAGCTTTGGTATGAAACTTAATTTGTAGTAAATACAGCAAGTCTGCTGGAATATTTTTCAGTCCCAGTTGTCTGAAGAGGACTATGATCACTCATATAATTATTAGGCTGTATTTCATCTCTCCCTTTTCATTTGATAAAAGCTGTTGATAATAGGCTTCTGCAAGATATTAGGTTTAATAATGCATGCTATTTAATTTAGGAACTAAAATTGTGCAAAAGCATAATGGCACATAGTGGACAAATGAGGCAAGTAACACCTGAAGTGTTTAAGGAAAATTCTCCTATTAGAGTGTTTCCAGTAGAGCTCACAAGAGTTGGTTATTAATTCCCTTGCAGTAATTATTTTTTTTTTATCCCAATGACTGGGAGAGAAATACACGATCTCCAGTGATTAACATTTGTAGGTAATAAAGTGTAGAGAAAGAGGAGAAAAGAAAGCCCAGGATATTTTAATGGACATGGAAAGCCTTCCCCAAGAAACCGGTAGGTCTGGACATGTCCAGGTCTGGTGTTTGCTAGTTTGCAACAGCTAAAAATTGAGGAGACTTTGAAGAAGAGCAATGAGAGTGAGAAAAACATCTTTTAGTGAGATAGACAAAGAGCTTGGTCTGTTTTATTTGATGTAGAAAGGGTGATGACTTGATCATATGTGTAAAAAGCTCGTATGAAAAATTGACACTTGAGAGCTTTTCCGTCTGCTAAGTCTGAATTCACACTGGAAATGCCCATCAGGGTTTTTTCTATAAGGGAAATAATTAATCCAAAGTGTAAGGAGTTCTCCAGTAGTGGGGTTGTGCTCAAGATGAAGCAGGGAATGAAGCAGGGATTAATCCTGGAAGTTTGTGCTGTGGAGAGGATTAGCCCAACGACCCTCTCCTGCCAAAAGGTCCCCTGACAACTGTGGGTGAATAAGTGGCTTTAAGACATCAACAAAATACAAGTTTGGTTTCTTTTCCTCTTTCTCCTTCAACAGTTTTACTATTCAGTGTTGTAATAAGTGCTTTGATTACATACTGCAGGTAACTAAATGTCGATGTTGGACTTCAGCTCCCTTAAATGGATTTTCTTCTCCTCCAGTATTATTATGCATCAACATTTCTGAGCACACCTCTATGTCATACTGGTTTGGGATGGGGCTGTAGGTGTTCTTAGTGGAAGGAAATAGAATCATTAGGTCTGCAAAATACCTCCGAGATCATCATCATCAAGTTCAACCTTTGTCCCAACCTCACCATGCCCACTAAGCCACAGCACTAGGGGCCGTGTCTGCTTGTTTTCTGAACACTGCCAGGGGTGGGGACTCCACCACTCACCTGGGCAGCCCCTTCCAATGCCTGACAACCCTCTCCATGAAGAAATTTTCCTTATTACGCAACCTAAACCTTCCCTGGCCCAACCTGAGGGCATTTGCCCCTCTTCCCTGAGAGAGGAGCCTGACTCCCCCTGGCTGCCCCTTCCTGTCAGGGACTTGTGCAGAGCCACAAGGTTCCCCCTGAGCCTCCTTTGCTCCAGCCTGAGCCCCTTTCCAGCTCCCTCAGGAATTCTCCAGCCCTTTCCCAGCTCTGTTCCCCTCCCCGGACAGCTCCAGCCCCTCCAGGGCTCTCTTGGCCCAGAGCTGCCCCCAGCACTGGAGGTGCCCCAGCAGTGCCAGCACAGGGACGGGCACTGCCCTGGCCCTGCTGCCATTCCAGTGCTGGGACAGCCCAGGGGCCACTGGCCTCTTGCCCACCTGGGCTCATGTTTTTTCATGGTTCTTTCACTGCCTTGATTGTTGGGAAGGTCACCTGCATCTCTGGGTTTACTTTCTTTTCCTGCCTTGTCCCCCAGAAAATATCTGTGGAACAAACTGGCATTTGGTTGGCAACTCCTGCCTGAAGATCACCAATGCTAAGGAGAACTACGATCATGCCAAACTGTCCTGCAGGTCCAATGGTGCTTTATTGGCTTCTCTCACCACCCAGAAGAAGGTGGAATTTGTTCTGAAGGAGCTGCAGAAGATGCAGTCTTTGGTGAGTGCTTCTCTTGTATGTCCCTTGCGTAATAAAGCTGTGGCTGTGGAGGAGTCCTTGCCGGGGTATTGTGTGCTTTGTACACAACAGAAATGCCTCTTAACCAAAACCAACTGATTTTCTTTTGAAATTCAGTGTACTCTCTAGGTGCTTCTGAGCTAAAATTGTAGAGAATGTAAATGGGAAAGATAAATATAAACATACACAGTGCCTTGGAGATATCACTTTCTGTTCTGGAATCACACCCGCATTTCCTCAGTGGAATACAGGACTGCAGCAGGAACCCTCTGGTGACTTGTATACAATATTTTATAAATAAAGGTCCCTTTGGGGCACTGGAGGTGCTTAACGTAAAGTATTGAGTTATTTACTCCACTTAGAAAAGCAGCTGTTTAAAATGTCACCTTCTCATTCCACAGAGCTGCTTGGCTTATTTGGCATTATTTGTGTGTGATTTAGTAGCAGGTGCTTTTCTGTTGGGCCCAGGGAGAAGTGAATTGGAATTTTTCCCTCTTCATGCATCAATGAAATAAATACATCTTTTTTCCAGTCCCTGGGAGAAGCAGGGAGATGTTCAGGGCAGGTTGTGTAGGTGGTGCTACAGCCCTGACAAAGAATGATGCTGTGCATCTTTTCTAAAATCCTGGATTAAGCTGGAAAGCTGCTGTGGCCTGATGGCACATCAGAATAACAACTCCTGGGTCCCAGAGGCCACTGTGGGAAGCATTTTCTCTAGAAAAAATGAGGCTAGAGGGAATAGGATTGCTTTTTTTCAGGGGAGAACATGCTTCAGTATTTAAGAGAAATATTCCCATATTAAAACAAGAACATTCCTTGCCTTGATTCCCTTTGGAATTTTAAAGTGGAATTTCAACAATTACAGTGTTTTAGAGGGGAGTCGATTTAGCCAAGGAAAGGTTAGGTGCAATTTAAGCAAGATTGTTCATTAAGTCTTTTGTAAAATGAGGAAGCCAAGCCTGGGATAGCGTAAAAATATGTGATTCTGACAGCTCCAGGTGTTTCTGGATATTCCAGTAGATGAGTGTAGAGTAACTTAAAATTCGTAAAGGCACATGGTAACCCTTCCCTCATAGTGTTTAAATCTTTACACTGTGAAAAAAAGAATTGTTAGTTTACCGGGTTTTTTTCCACCTACAGAGTACTTTGAAAATTGAGCTGAAAGAGACTAGGAGCCTGTTTTAGTGGATATTAGTATAGAATGCTTGTAAGGTGGGAAACTGCATCCTGAGCTGATCCCAGAGTGTGGGCAGCAGGGGAGGGGGGAAATCTGCCCCTCTGCCCTGCTCAGGTGAGAGCCCACCTGCAGAGCTGCCCCAGCCCTGGGGCCAAGAGCAGAAGGACGTGGAGCTGCTGGAGAGAGCCCAGAGGAGGCCCCGGGAGAGCTGTGAGCCCCTTGCAGGGCCTAAAGGGGCTCCAGGAGAGCTGCAGAGGGACTGGGGCCAAGGCCTGGAGGGACAGGAGGCAGGGAATGGCTTCCCAGTGGGAAAGAGGGCAGGGATGGATGGGAGATTGGGAAGGAATTGTTCCCTGGGAGGGTGGGCAGGCCCTGGCACAGGGTGCCCAGAGAAGCTGCATCTACCCCATCCCTGAAAGTGTCCAAGGCCAGGCTGGATGGGACTTGGAGCCCTGGTGGATGTGCTGGGGGAGGCTCTGCTTTGCAGTTACTCCTTGTTCAAGTAAACTGTATGTAGATGTTTAATAATAACAAGAAAATATGTTGGTGTTAGCACAATATGCTTTGTAACCCTGTTGTTGTTGGAAGCTGCAGCTCTAGGGTATAAAAGTGCATAAAATCATTTTGAAGTAGGTGATGTTTACATATTTTAACAGTAAAACAAGATGCTATTGCAATAGAGCTCAAATGCTCCTCCCCAAAATGAAAGCGTGCCAAAAAATAAATTGCTGGTAGAAATAGTTGTCTTATGGGATCTTTATATTAAGACGTTTGTGGCCAGCAACACTAACTTAGATTTGACCTGCTCCTTTATTTCTAGCCCAAAACTTTGACTCCATGGGTTGGATTGAGGAAAATCAATGTGTCATATTGGTGCTGGGAAGACATGTCTCCCTTCACCAACACCCTCGTCCAGTGGCTTCCCAATGAACCGAGTGATGCTGGATTTTGTGGATATTTAGCTGAGCCTTCCCAACAGGGACTGAAGGCAGCAACGTGTATCAACGAGGTCAACGGCACTGTGTGTGAAAGGCCAGGTAACAACAGCTGTCTGGTTGATGAGTATTTCTTAGAGAGTAAAGAGAATACAATTTTTTGCTTTCCAACCCAGCTGAATCATGACTTTGCTGAAGAAAAGTAGTTCTGAACCCGTGTCTTGTGGATGTATTTCATGCAGGAACTAGAAATTTTAAAATTAGCTCAACATTTATGCTGTTAACTGTAAAATATTTGAAGTACATTATTTTAATTTTTTTTTCTCAATTGCATACCTACATGTGACATTTAGGTTAATTATGGTATGGAGCAATCTCCTGTTTAAAAAAAACCAAACAAAGTAACTTTCCAATTGAATTCCTCTTTTTCCCTGCTCCTGCTATGTAGCCAGAGGAGGATTTTGTCAAAGTTTGAAATTAATTGGCCAAGACACTTTGGAGATACAAGAACTTGGAAAAGAGGAAGCTATTTGCTTTTGGGAAAAGTCTTCCAGCTTTCTTGAAACTGCGTATCTTTTCAGATGGCTTGGTCTGTTAACTCTCCACTGTAGCTGATTATTTCTGAATACCAATTAGTGCCTCTTTAAGTGTTAGGGAAGTTGGTTGATCAAATAAAAATTTTAAGTACATTACACCAGTTGAAATCATTCTTTGTGGAAGTGCAGGATGTGAATCCTGAATGTGGAACATGAACTCAAAATTCTGTATGTTTTCACTTGTAGCACTTGGGTTTAAGCTTTACCTTGTTTTTTATGGTGTGAGAACAATCACTTGAAGCAAAGCTTAAAGCATTGGCTCACACTACAAACTGCTGAGTTAGTTCTGCTTTGAGTGCTCATTTATGTCTGGAACTGATCAAATCACTTAAAACATGTCCCTGTGTGCTCATGTAAAACATGGGGATTCTTCCCTATGCTTTGCTGGGGAGGGTAACTGAGGAATACATCAACAGAGCTGGAGAGAAAAAGAGACCACTCTCATAACACTGTTCCCCGGAGAAGCTGTGGCTGCCCCATCCCTGGAAGTGTTCAAGGCCAGGTTGGATGGGGCTTGGAGCAGCCTGGGATAGTGGAAGTTGGCCCTGCCCATGGCGGGGGGTGGGATGAGATGGTTTTTACGGTCCCTTCCAAGCCATGATTACTTCTGGAAGAGAACTGATTGTTGTCCTCCCCCCGCAGCCAACCACAGCGCCAAGCAGTGCCGCACGCCCTGCGCGCTGCGCTCCGCCTGCGGGGAGTGCACGAGCGGCAGCTCCGAGTGCATGTGGTGCAGCAACATGAAGCAGTGCGTGGACTCCAACGCTTACGTGGCCTCCTTCCCCTATGGGCAGTGCATGGAGTGGTACACCATGAGCAGCTGTCCACGTAAGTGACCGCTCCTGGCTCCTGGGGGTGGCTGGGCGCTTGTGTTTTGTTGGTAAAAGTCATTGAGACCCACGTGGGTTGTGCTGAAAATCCCCTGGATGAGAGGAACAAGACCAGGCTGGATGGGGTTTGGAGCAACCTGGTCTAGTGGAAGGTTTCCTGCCCGTAGCAGGGGGTGGAATGACACTGTCTGTAAGTTCTTTTCCAACCCAAACCACTTTGTGATTGCCTGATTATCAAATCCAAATTAGGGTTTACACAAGTGTTTTACTCAGAAGTATTGTCTACTTACAGACTGTAGCAGGAATTTCTACCTCATTATAAATAAATGATTTACTTTTTTGCCACTTTTAGGTAGATGTAAGTTAAACTGCAAAAGCTTCGTGGCACTTTGGAATGCTGTGTTTTCTTTTCAAACTGGGGTAAAAGAGGCAAAAAACTTAAAACAAGCGAAGATGTAGAAATTATTTGATTTATGTTGAATTCTTTAGAAGTTGGGTGTGAGGAGGGCCATCACCAGTAGCTCAAAGTGTTAAAAAATAAGAGATGAAGAAAATAAATTTAAGGAACATGAGAGTGTGAACTTCCCATATTGCCTGAGGTCAAAAGTTGGAGGAAGAATCAGGCAGGAGATGAGTAAGCTAAAATAATGGACAAAAATGTTTTTCTACTACTCTTCTTTACTTTTTAAAGGCAAATATTGTCAATTTAAACATCAAAATAGAAAGTCTGCTCATCTTGCATCACAAAGAATCCAGAAAATATTTTTCAAGATAGTCTGGGAAAAGGAATAGAAAAAGTTTTCTGTATGTAAAGAGTTTGTCACCCCTGAAATCCCATCCCATTAGAGAAAGGAGGGGCTAAAGGGTGGAATTTTATTCTTCTACTTGTATTCTATGCTTTTTGACTTAGATAAATACTTGAAATAATAGCATGTGATACTGAAATGTGGCAGGAAGAGGCTCAAAGTGACTAAACCGGCCAGTTTTTAGCCTTTGCTTCCAGGTGGCTCATTTGATCATCTGATCTATTATAAATCAATCAGAGATGCTTTCTAGAGGGAACATTAACCTCTGGTGTTAGAGGGTGGTGTGTAATGGTTTGAAAAACCTCTGTGTGTGTTGTGCTGTTTCATAACTCACTGATTAATGAAAACTTTGTTAATAGTTATTTTAGATTCTGGAATAAATATGCTGATAGGAACAAACGTTACTGTGAATATCAGAATAAATATTTCTAGATTTGATAAGATAAATATTTTGTTGAGGTAAAAATACAAGGTTTTCTGCGTTTTTTGTTGCCTGTGTTTGACATAGTGATTTATTCCACAATTCCATGTTTGTTTTTTTATAGCTGAGAACTGCTCAGGCTACTGCACATGTGCTCAGTGCTTGGAGCAGCCTGGCTGTGGGTGGTGCACGGATCCGAGCAACACTGGGAAGGGGAAGTGCATTGAAGGCTCTTACCGGGGTCCTGTCAAGATGCCGACCCCATCCACTCCAGGGAAACACAGCTTGGAGCCTGTCCTTAATGTCACTATGTGTCCTGTGGAGAACAGCTATAACTGGTCCTTTATTCAGTGTCCAGGTAAATGAGTGGTGTTTAATTGTCCAGCATTTTGATTAAATGCAAGGGGAGAGAGTTTTTAAGGCTATGGGGATGTCTGTCTTCCCTCCTGCTAATAGAGGGAGGAGAGGAGTATAGAATATAAGTAGGAACTACACACTTGGAGATGGAAGGAGCTGTGCAGCTGAGCTGCACAGGTTTGCTGCATGAAGACATTATTATTTATTACTTGAGAGAAATAATTACTTTCCCAACAAACCTTTAATGAGATTTTAACTTTTGTTCCTTTATTTATTTTAAGGCTGTTTGAAAGAAAGGCGGATCTTCCTTTGAAGGTTGTCTTAAGTATTAGTAATACTTAGGATGATTTTTAACTAATGTTTTTGACACAAAACCAACACTTCCCTCCCCGTTCCTTGTAAATCCACCCCACCAGCAGCTTCCAGTCCAACATGCATGTAATGTTTTGCAGTTCAGTTTTCTGTGTATTGCATTCAATTCCAGTTTTTTGATATACACCTGTCTTTGGCTCCATGTATCGCTAGCAAGAGACAAGAACCTCTCGGAAGGTGAATGCAATGGTTTCATTTATCTTCTGCACAGTGCAGACTCCTGAGCGTCTCTGTGAACTACATTTGAGCACCAAATACTCATCATTTTCCTGTTCTCTTCAGCCTGTCAGTGTAACGGGCACAGCAAGTGTGTAAATGAGAGCATTTGTGAGAAGTGTGAAAACCTGACCACGGGCAAACACTGTGAGACGTGTATCTCGGGCTACTACGGGGATCCCACCAACGGGGGCACGTGTCAGCGTAAGTGCTGCCTTCGAGCTTCCTGCACTGAGCTTTTCCATGTTTTTCACTCTTTGCTCGTTCCTCCGCTATCTTAACACAAATTATATCCTGATAATTCATGTTTTCTTTCCTGCAGGCAAGGCTCAATTCTTGTTTCTTCAAATCGAAGACACTCAAACTGCTGAGTGAAATTACTTTCATTGCACATAAAGATGATTTTATACCCTCCTTTCTAAACTTGGAATGACCACAGTGAAAAATGTTTGTATTTTAGTGTTTGATGATCCTGTTTTTAAAAGAAACAGTGTTGATTCGAATGTCTTGAACAAATGTCTGCTTATCTAAGTTTCACCTTCTATTCCATTTGGTTAATGTGTTGTGTGTTTATAGTTAAAATTGTCTGCTTCATAAAAGCTTGCCATGTTTCACTGAGGACTTGGCTGGATTTCAGCTGAGGATTAGGAGAACCCTGTTAAAATTGCATTCCAGTTTGTAAAGTCCTTTGGGACTCTCTGGCACAAAGAACTGTTTTCAGGTGTGCAAGATCCAGTTAGCAAACTGGGAAAGACCAATGCATTTAGTATTGAGAAATATACATGGAAGTCTTGGAGTTTTGACCTGCAACCTTGTGACATGGTTTTGAACTGCTGTGAATTTTTCAGTGTTGTGGCACTGGGGAGACCAATTGTAAACCAGAATCCAGCTGTGAGAGGTGCAGATGTGAAGATGTGAGGGAAGGTGCTTCTTTCTCCTAAGATATTTAATCACAGCATCGTGGAATTGTTTGGGTTGGAAGGGACCTTAGAACTCATCCTGCTCCAAACCTGCTGCCATGGGCAGCGACACCTTCCACTGTCCCAGCTGCTCCAAGCCCCATCCAGTCTGGCCTGGAACATCTCCAGGGATGGGATAGATGCAGCTTCTCTGGGCACCCTGTGCCAGGGCCTGCCCACCCTCCCAGGGAACAATTCTGTCCCAACATCCCCTCCA
>NW_008235730.1:411223-428802 GCF_000691975.1 Corvus brachyrhynchos | reverse complement strand
CAGCTCTCCTGGAGCCCCTTTAGGCCCTGCAAGGGGTCCGCAGCTCTCTCTGGCTCCTTCCCTTCTCCAGGGGAACATTCCCAGCTCTCCCAGGCTGCCTCCAGAGCAGAGGGGCTCCAGTCCTGGAGCAGCTCCGGGGCCTCCTCTGGGCTCTCTCCAGCAGCTCCACATCCTTCTGCTCTTGGCCCCAGGGCTGGGGCAGCTCTGCAGGTGGGCTCTCACCTGAGCAGGGCAGAGGGGCAGATTTCCCCCCTCCCCTGCTGCTCACACTGGGGGATTAGCCCAAGGCATAGGGGGTTTCTGGGCTGGGGCACGTCCAGCTCTCATCCACCAGCACCCCTAAGTTCTACTCCACAGGGGTGCTCTCCAGCCATTCCCCACCCATCCTGTGTTTGTGCTCTGGCTTGCATCAACCCAGGTACAGGACCTTGCACTTTGCCTTGTTGAAATTCATGAGGTTCACACAGTCCCATGTCTCCAGTCTGTCCAGGTCCCTCTTGATGCCATCCAGGTACCGTTGGATGCTGTCTAGGTCCCTCTGGATGTCCCCCCTTCCCTCTAGCATGCTGACCATACCAGTTTGTTGTCACCAGCAAACTTGCTGTGGATTCCTCAATCCCACTGCCCCTGTCACCAACAGAGATGTTAAACAGCCCTGGTCCCAGTGGATTATGTTAATGGAGTATAGTGAGGTGGAATGAGACAATTAGATACAGTGGTGGAAGAGGTAGAATAAAAATAACATTGCTCAGAGTAGCGTCAGTACTTCTGTGAAATGAGTGTGGGTGGTTTGTGGCCATCCTGGAAGATCAAAGCAGAGGTGATTAGTGAGCGGACATTGAAGACTTTTTGTTGCTTCTTCCAAGTGTGGAGACAATCCAGTAGAAAATACTTGAATATTCATTTAGTGCATTTACTGGAAGTAGTGCTGACCTTTTGGATGAAGATGAGAGTCAGTAGCTGGAGCATGGAGTCCTGTTTCCTCAGGCAGGAGGAAGGTGGTGATGGTTGAGGCTATGAAGAACTTCCCAATGGACAGATTCGAGGAAGGGGGTGAAAAACTCACAGGGATACAGCTGCCTCCCTTAGAGAAAAGGGATATGGAATTCCAACAGACAGCACAGGTACAAAAGAGAAGGTGCATCCCTGACACTTGATTTCACAACATTATCTGCCAGATTAAATACTGCTGATACTCATAAACTCATTTTGGGTGAAGATACTTTGAAATGCAGTAATGAATAAATTGAGGCTGAGTTGCCTGAGAAAATACAGAATTCTACCCTGAGCTTTCAGGTTTAATCATTGGATCACAATGTGCCTGTTGGTAGGTGTCGCTTTTCTATGTGTCTGCAAATGGAGAGTAAGTTCCTTTGGACTCTTGTGCATAAGGATTGTCCCAAAATAGTTTGTTGTTAGATAATGAATGACAGACTGAAATCATCCAGATGCCTGAAAAAGAAATTAGAAAATGTGTTGAGAGGTTGTGGAACAGCATTCATTCCTTATCTGATGGAACCAGAAGCTCATGTCAGAAGTGCTTTGCTCTCAAGTGCTTTGGGTCCAGGTTTTTAATTTGCTGTGATTTAACACTATTTACTGGGAAGGGGGAAAGAATGAGGGAAGCAGGAACCTGGGCAGAAAGACTGAGATGGATTGGGAAAGGGAAAGCAAGAGCAAATCACCCTATCTGATGCAGCCAGGCTGACTGCTGCCCATTAGTTATTTTTGCTTGGTGAAAACCTTTCCAGAGGGGAATTCTTCAGATAAGGATTGGCTGACAGGCAGCAGAGCCAGCTCCTGTTTTCTCCCTTCTCTGAGCCATGGTCCCTCCATCCTTTCCCGTTAATAATGTGCTGATTTCACTCTTTTTGTGCATTTGTGAGCAATACTTTGTGCTGCTCTGTTTTTAGAGCCCACAGTCACAGCCATGCTGGAGACGGTTGTTGTACACTCCAGCCTGACACACAAACATCTGTGTGTTTGCACACTCATTGCCTAGTGTGAGTCATGGGATCATGGAATGGTTGGGTTGGAAGGGTTCCAATAGGCCATCCTATTCCACCCGTGCCATGGGCAGGGAAACCTTCCACTATCCCAGGCTGCTCTAAGCCCTGTCCAGCCTGGCCTTGGGCACTGCCAGGGTTCCAGGGGCAGCCACAGCTGCTCTGGGCACCCTGTGCCAGGGCCTGCCCACCCTCACAGGGAGGAATTTCTTCCCCATATCCCATCTAACCCTGCTCTCTTTTATTTCAATGCCTTCACTCCTACATAGCCCTGTAAAAAGTCCCAACACAAGGTTATATTACTTGTATTGAAAATATTTTGTCAAACTGCAGTTATTTCCCTGAAAAAATTGTTTGCATCACATCATGCACCCTGGTGTTGGCAGAGCTAGGCAGATAATAACTAAATGGCAGGTAAATCACTCCTCAGAGGTTGCTTTTAGGAAGTGTCTAAGTAGAGGAGTATTAATCAGGAAGGGCAGGAAATACAGCACATCAAATGTAAAAATAGCTGCAAGGTGCTTTCTCTGCCTTCAGGATTTTTCTGAATTTTCTGATTAAAGTTTCCCATGAAAATATGCTGGTGGGAGATAAGGAAGTTATTTGCAAGCGAAGGAAAGGCACTATTATGCCTGAAATCAGATTGCAGCTGTGGCAGTGCTTCCGAACACATCCATGCAGCCTTTGCTGGTGGCCCATGAGTTGCTGGTGCCACGGGCCTGCCTGTTTCCGTCTTCCAGGGCTCAGGGGGCCCTGCAGGGCAGCTAAAGCACGTGGCGTGGAAGAATAGTGTTGGGCAGGTGGGTGACGGTGTTGCCATTGGGAAGCTGGACCCTCACAAATGTAGAAAGAGGAGTAACGATCCCCATGCCCATCTCCGAATGAGTCCATGACCCGTGGTTTGTGAAGAAGGTGGAAGAAGGCTCACTGGAAGGTGGTTCATCATCAGGCTGTTACCATGATTCACAGTCAAAAAGCCTTTTCCAGTGGTTTTGGGTTTCTGCTCCATAATCCAACTCTGGCGGGAAATTGTCATTTGTAGACTCCAGCGAGGTTGTCAGGAACATTCTATCAATAGTTTGTTTCCAAAGTTTAAAGTTCTCTGAAAAACAATGAGAAAATGTCTCTTTGTGCATATCCCAGTTCTTTAGTAAATGATCTCCAGTTACAGGCTTGTAGGAAAGTGGATAAATGAATAAATTCTGTTGTTTTAAATGGGAATATTTGAGTGTTCAGTCTTCTTGATATGCATGTGGCTGAAGAGCAGAGAGGAAAGAAAAATTAATGTTATTGCTCAAGATGCTGCAATCTGCCTCTAAACAACTTGAGGTTTAAAAATCAGGAGATTTCATGTGTGTTCATCTTGAATATTGATCCAGCTTCACTTTGCTTCCCTTGTGCAAAGTGTAAGAAAAGAAGACATTCTCAATAGTACTAAGACTTATTTTTCTTTAAGTGGCTCTAATGAAAAGTGTGTTTCCTTCACAGAATACAATTATTTTGTTGAATTTTCATTCTGTCTCGTTGTTCCCACAATAGGCCTTTTAGCTTCTTCCTCTTATGTCTGTGTTGCTGCTTGGAAACCTCTCCCTTGCATCTGAGAAGCACAATTAAGTGTTGCTGATACAGTATAGCTTCCATTATGTGCCAGCAGAAAGAAGATATCAAAAGGATTCCTATAATAAGGTCCAAGGCTGGCAGAGATATTCAGGACTGGGGACTTAATGTCTAAGAATCTGCTGGTACATTGATTGGCATGACTGCTTAGTGAGGAGGAATATGTCTTCTTAGCAGGGAGGCTCCGGCCTTCAAAGCGCCTTGTTCCCAGCAAGCTCAGGGACCGAAAACGAGATCTTCGCTTTGTGTAGTTTTTTCCTTACATTGTACACTCTGCTATGTGCAGCTCCAGATGGATGCACCTTCATTGGCAGAACAACTACTAAAAGGCACCTGCATACTAGGAGAAATTGTTAAATCTGTTCTTCCAGTGATAGTGAGCGAGATATCAAAGTCAACTGGTTGTGTAGGCTTTGTTCTTATTTGTTGATTTGGTTTGGGTTTTTTTTTCATGTTTCTCTTCTACATCTTTATGAATAAAGGTCTCAAAGTGTGTCAATATGAGCATTTAGTTTAAATCAGGAGCATTTTTGTGAAGAAAATCTACTGTATGTCCCCACCGTGCTACCTTGGATTGGATCTTGAACAGACTCAGGTGTATGAGGTGGTCTGTTTTGGGCATGTGCCAAACCTGGAGTTGTTCAGGGCTGTGCAGGTTTGCTTCAACCACAACTCGATGACATTCAGTGCAAAATTATCCTAAAATATATTGGGGAATGCACCCCAAACTAGTTCCAGCATGGACGTAATCATCTTAGCACCATTTGTTTTCTGCTGATGCTGTTGATAATGACATTATTTCCTCAGTAGGACTGATGAAACATTATTTTTCCCAAGGCCTATTTATTTATTTCTAGGAAAAACCCTTGAAGTCCCACAGGCTTTGTTTTATTTTCCAAACTCTTTTCTCAAGAGTTTTGAGTTTGGCTGAAATGTGTTAGCAAGCCCAAAATTATTCCAAATACTATCTTTTCCTTCCTAGTTATGATATCAGCCCTGCTGTCTAACAACAGCAGAGGAAGTTAAATAAATTTTTGAGGCGAAAAAGCACAGTCTGATGATGATTTCCTAGAAAACATCAGTCCTGGGTAGCTTGTGCTTGCTCGGTTTTGATGCAAGGGTCTATTTTCATCTGCCTTCTGTAGCTCAAAGAAAGCAAAGAGCACCAAATGGGTTTTCATCTGCACGGTAATTGTTGATGTATCTCAGTTTGACAGCTAAAGGACTTAATTGCTATTGAATTTGTTTCTCTTCTTCATTCAACGTTGCATCTTCTCCCCTCTCTTCTCAACAGCTTGCAAGTGCAATGGCCATGCATCCGTCTGCAACACAAACACAGGGAAATGTTTCTGCACAACCAAGGGAATCAAAGGAGATGAGTGTCAACTGTGAGTTCATTTCCCTTTGTTATTTGAAATCAAAAAGTTGTGCACATACCACCTTGGACACCCCCCCATTTTTTAATGGTTGTGTTTATGATGCCTCTGCTCATTTCTTCCTCCTGACAGTTGAGTGACTGCACCGAGGGTGCAGCCAGCCGTGCTTCCCCTGGGGAATATCATGAACAGAACGATTTCCTGAAGACTTCCAGTTTTAAAAACAATTCAACTGGGAATGTCACGCAGAGGGGATGGGTGAAAAAATCCCCATCTCCCAAACTATACATAAAATCACAGAATGGTTTGGGTTGGAAGGGACCTTAGGGATCATCCCGTTCCACCCCTGCCATGGGCAGGGACCCCCCACTGTCCCAGGCTGCTCCAAGCCACGTCCAGCCTGGCCTTGGACACTTCCAGGGCTGGGCATCCACAGCTTTTCTGGGCAACCTGTTCCAGTGCCTCACCACCATCCCAGTAAAGAATTTTTTTCTAACATCTAATCTAAATCTGCCCTCTTCCAGTTTGAAGCCTTTCCCAACTTGTCCTGTCACTACATGCTCTTGTAAGTAATGGGGACCATTCCCAGCTCTCCCGCGCTGCCTCCAGAGCAGAGGGGCTCCAGGCCTGGAGCAGCTCCGGGGCCTCCTCTGGGCTCTCTCCACTTCACTTTTTCCCTCAAGAGTTTCTTTTTAATTGGTAGATTTTACTGTCCGTGCTCTCTGATGCTGTGGGAGTGTAAATATATCCGAAATGAGCCTTTGACATTCAAGCAGTTTAATGGAGCAGTTTTAGAGCAACAAATTTGCTGGAGGTTTCTCTGTAACATAACAGAAATGCTTTTAGCGTAATGTTAGTGGAAATAATTTAATTCCAAATAATTTCACTGCCAGGTTTATTTTTAAAGCATTGCTCACATGAATAAACGTTTATAGGATAGAAGCTGGAATGGCCATAAATGACTTAAGCTAATCCAGTTCCATGCATTGTGAAGAGCTAATAAATACTTCCAAGTGGATGCAAACGTTAATATCCAGAATTTTATATTTCATTTTTACTGCATGTGAGTTGGACTTGCAGGGAACATGGAATTTCTTCATCAACCCAGTCTAGCTCAGACATTCATCTTTAATTGTATACTGTTATCAGCACAGGTTGTATTTACTGGTATTTAGTGGCTGGGAATACACAGAACTGCAAAAAAAATCCGTTTATTAAAAAATATGTATTCTTTTTAGGTGTGAAGTAGAAAACAGATATCAGGGAAATCCACTTAAAGGAACGTGTTACTGTGAGTACCCTTGGGATTTTGTTTGGAGATAAAAAATGTGCTTGAAGTTTAAAATACCTTACTTAAAACTTGTTTTAGTTGCCTCAACCTGTGTTTAAAATATGGGGGATTAAGGAAAGGACAAAAAAATAGCTTAAAAACCTTCACTTTTCTCAAATGCATTGTTTAAAGAGAGTGAAAATGCTTTTCTTGATAAGGTCTCTGTGATGATTGGATCTTTTGAACACTATTTTGAATGTTTTTCATATGACTGAGATGAAATCTGGTCTTTTGGAGAGCCCTCTAAACTATATTCCTAGTAGGTAAAAAACAAAGAATGTCTAGAATTTGTATAAATGCAAAATACTGTTTATTTTAAATTCTGGTCCATGTTAGAATGGATTACAAAATTGCCACGTTTCCTCTGAAATGAACAGTTGGATTCCCATGCAGTTCCAGAAGATCCTTTGCCAAGATTCAGATTACCTAATGGAAACTTTCCAGCTTCTATTTGCAAATATTAGCAATCAGCAGCCTGGCAGGCGTGGAGAGATAGAATCTTAAATTACATAAAGTCTCCAATAGTGGTTTTGTCCAGCACAGAAATGATCAACTGGCTGGTTTTGTCATATTTGAATTCTGCTTGTGTGGCCAAACAAGGGCACTGCTGGCTTCTCATGACAATCTCTGTGTAAGAATGACCAAATTCCTTGCTGAAATGGCAGGGATGGTTAAATGGGCAAAAAGTGGGAAAAGGCAAAACTTACGAACTCTTACAGGAAGAACCTTGTGCTGTCCAGATCCAGTCTTGCTTGGTTCTATTCCTTGAATATTTCTTTGTGCTGTGCATTATCCCCTTCCAAGTGGGAATTACACAGCTATTGAATTTTTCTGCTATTTCCTTAGATCACAGAGGTATTGCAGGCTGGAAAAGTAAATCTTTTGGCATGTTTTTTACAATGTATAGGTAGGATATTGATTTAGATCAAGGCTGGAGGCTGTTGCCTGGCAAGTGTAAGCCACCTCTCTTCCCCCTCTAGGCTCAACTCCCAGAGTTTTTTGTTCCTTAAGTGGGATCATATGTAGGTTGGAGTCATTTGTAGCAGTGTCATGACAGTGTCATGTCCTGGTTGTCCAAGAAACCCTTCAGTGAGACCGTGCCTTCCTTTACAGAAGTTTCTTTATTCCAGGAGGTGGGATAACTGTCTCCCTGCATTCCTTACAGATACTCTTCTCATCGACTATCAGTTCACCTTCAGCCTTTCCCAGGAGGACGATCGCTATTACACAGCAATCAATTTTGTAGCAACACCTGAAGAGGTAAATTTTCTATTTTCCCCTTTAACTTTGTCCTTTGTCTTCTCTTAGCCCTGGAGGCGATGAATTGTTACAGTTCTGTGGGTCTCCAGGTGTAGTCTTGTGGTGTGGAAGGTGTGTCCAGCTCCCTGGAACAGCCAGAGCTTTCTGACCTTGGCTTGGCCGTGCAGTCCCAAATCATCACAGTACAATTTCGTAAGGAGCCACAGCTGATTCTTTCCAGTTGATTGAACAACCTCTGAGCCATTCCAGTTTTTTTAAATCACAGAACAGTTTGAGTTGGAAGGGACCTTAAAGATCATCCTGCTCCAAACCCTCTACCAGGTCCTCTGCAGGGACACCTCCCACTGTCCCAGGCTGCTCCCAGCCCCAATGTCCAGCCTGGCCTTGGACACTGCCAGGGATCCAGGGGCAGCCCCAGCTTCTCTGGGCACCCTGTGCCAGGGCCTGCCCACCCTCATATTTATTCCCAGTATCCCATCTCTCCCTGCCCTCTGGCAGTGTGAAGCCATTCCCTGTGTCCTGGCACTCCAGGCCCTTGTCCAAAGTCCTTCTCCAGCTCTCTTGGGGCCCCTTTAGGCACTTCTTAGGCACTTCTCTTCTGCAGGCTGAACAATCCCATCTCTCTCAGCCTGTCTCCAGAGCAGAGACAATTTGCTTGTTTTCACCCCATATCTTGTGTCTCAGTTCTTCCTGTGATATTCTATATGTGTGACTTTCTTATTCTTTGTTAGGTTTTCCTTGAGGAGGAGAATGCTTCTTTCAGAAAATGTAGTATAAAGTTTTTAGCTTGATGTATTTTCTTTATGTAAGTAACAAATTTCAGGATAATTTTTTGTAGTGAAGATTTCCTAGGAAACAGTACAGTAAAATTGCTTATCCTAAAAATGGGGTTTCCTCTTTGTTTTCTTCCTTTAGCAAAACAGAGACCTGGACATGTTCATCAATGCATCTAAAAACTTCAACCTCAACATTACTTGGTCCACAAGTTTTGCAGGTGAATTGAGGATGATCTAAGTAACTTGAGAGCTTCTTTATCAGTTTCTGACAAATGCAAATTTAACTGGGAAAACTTGGGGGGTTTTTAACCTATGTACTTTTTGTGTAGTGTTCTTAAATAGTCAGCCTGAGGGAGGAGGTAAAATGTTTAAAAAACCTATGTTTTCAACTTTAATAGTGTATTTTGTAAACATTAAAAGTGCAAATTTTATTTTTAACAATGCAACATCTTGGCACACATTGATTTTGATAATGCAGTGCATCTTGAAATAGTTGGTTTTGAATGAATAGTTAATTTTTTAACACTAGAATTTAGGTTGGTTTGCCCATTTGTTTGTTTTCTTAAATACACATTGAAATATCTTTTCTTCCTACTCCTTACAACAGCTGGCACGCAGGCTGGGGAGGAAATTCCAGTTGTTTCCAGAACCAATATAAAAGAATACAAGGACAGTTTCTCCAATGAGAAATTTGATTTCCGCAACAACCCGAACATCACATTCTTTGTTTACGTCAGCAATTTCACCTGGCCCATAAAAATACAGGTAAGAGCTGCTAATATATGTAAAATTATTTAAAGGTGCTTTTTTTGTTTCTCTCAAGAACTGTGGCAGTTTGCTGTGCTTGGAGTTTCCAAGCTGAACCAGCCTTGGTGTAATCCCACAGCAGACAGAGTTTGATGTTCCTGGATAAGAGGAAGGTGTGAGGCATCTTCTGATGTTGGCCTCAGCCCAGTGGATCTGAAGATGTGCTGTGAAATAAAGTGACACACTTATTAACAGGGCTGTGTTTCACGAGATGTGTGACTTCAGATTGATGATATTGATGTTGTAGAAAAAGACTGATAAAGCTAAAGACGAAGCCTGGAAAGAGCAGACAGAGGAAATACTTTAGTGGCGCTTCAGTGTCTGGTTCTCAAAAGGCACAGCTCGAGGACCATCCCTTTTCTCCTGCTGCTGCCTAAGGCTGGTGGCATGTGCAGGACAAGAGGGACAAGCTCATTCTTTCACTTCATTCAGTATAGTTGGTTGACAGGCAGTGCTGTGGTGATGAAGCTGGTGCAGGAGAAGCAGTGGATGAAGCTTGGTGGTCATAAAATCAGACAGAATCACTCTGTGATGGCAGTCACAGCGACTCTGCAGCTGCTGAGGCAGCTCACAATTCACAGGAGCCTCGGCCTCCTTCTTGCAGTGGGCTCGTCAAGTATCAACCCCCTGTGTGCTCAGAGTGATGTGGGTGTTCTTTGAAGGACAAAATCCTTTGAGGTCTGGAACAGAGATCATGGAATGCTTTGCGTTGGAACAGACTGTAAAGATCATCTTGTTGCACCCGCTGCCATGGGCAGGGACAGCTTTCACTGGCTCCCACCCTCCCAGCCAGCAATTCCTTCCCAACATCCCAGCCCAAGCTCCCCTTTCCCAGTGGGAAGCCATTCCCTGGCTCCTGTCCCTCCATGCCTTGGCCCCAGTCCCTCTGCAGCTCTCCTGGAGCCCCTTTAGGCCCTGCAAGGGGCTCGCAGCTCTCCCTGGCTCCTTCCCTTCTCCAGGGGAACATTCCCAGCTCTCCCAGGCTGCCTCCAGAGCAGAGGGGCTCCAGGCCTGGAGCAGCTCCGGGGCCCCCTCAGGACTTTCTGAGGACATGAATGTATCAGTCGTTCTGTTCAAATGCCATCCTTGAACTAACTTCTGCCCTCTTAACTCTTGAAATATTCTTTACCATCTTTATCTCACCCAAGAATTCCCATTATATTGATATCCATAATGAAACTTGGATTAGCTCTGTTCTGTTGCCTAGGTCTATATAATAAATTATTTTTCCAAACAGAAGATAGTGAACTGGTATGGCACAGGTTACTGTTGTCAGCTCCACTGCTTGTTCATTTCAGTTTTTCATTTACTAATTAAGTTCTTTCATTCAACTTGTCTTGAAACTTTGCTTTCTCTAGAGGTCTTGGGAGGGGGAATATTTAGATTCTCCCTTCTTCCCTAAGTACAAGTTCTAAATGTTCCATGCGCAGCTATGCTCAGATGGTAAACTGCTTTAACAGCTTTATTCCAGAGGATACTATTTCATGAACCATTTCTTTTGGAGTTGGGATGCGTGTTGTGTGCTTTCCCTGGCTCTGAATGCATCAAAACACTTGAGTTCTGTCTCCACCTTTGTTGTGTATCTCCTGTAACTTCATTCCCATTAAACACTGCCTTGCACCCATGTTCAGTGTCCTTGTCCCTAATGAAAACTCTTCATACCTCTTCTTACAGCATCCCCTCTTCCCTTCCCCTCCTGGTTTTCTTTACTTGTATGCTTTGTTTTCATTTGCTGAGCTCTGGCACAGCTTGACTTCTGGCAGTTCTTATTTGATCTCTCTACTTCTTGCTGGCTTTAAAGACATTGCTAATGAATCCTTTCCTCTCCTTAATATGAAGTCTCTTTAATTGATCCTCATGTTCCTTTTGAGGTTAGCTCTGAGGATGCAGCTTTCAAATAGTTTTGCATCTTTGACCTGAGAGAAATATTTAGATGGCAGCTTTCCCATTCCTGATCTCCTTAGTCCACTTGATTTTACTGTTTGATTTCATTTCTCATAGTTAAAGAGTGAACTTTGATTCTCTTACAACACTTAACCTCTCTTTATCCTTAATTTAATGTGAATGTGCTTGTATGCACTCAATCCAAGTTAATGTTTTATCACCAGCTCTTCTTAATGCCTTTATTACTTGCCAAAACAAAGTCTAAAATAGCATCAGCTCTTTTTCGTTGAGACACACTTTTTGTGAAAAAGTCTGGCAGCAACCAGGAATCTGTGGTCCATAGTATTTCTATTAGTTTCCTCTTCAGTGCATAGCTAAAAACCAGGACTGACTGTGTCCTTTCAGGTCTTGTGCAATCTGCTGTGATGGATTGAGCTTCCCTTAGTTGCAGTCTGTGTTCCTACCTGTCCATTCCATACCCCAATTTTTTTCATTTTTGTGAAGTTGTGGCTCTTTGTAGTTTGTGTTCAATATGATAAAATAGAAGCTAAATCATGGTACAGGTTTTTGGGACAAAGATTTTTTGGACAAATACCTAGAGAAGCTGTGGCAGCTCCATCCCTGGAAGTGTTCAAGGCCGGTTGGACAGGGCTTGGAGCACCCTGGGATAGTGGAAGGTGTCCCTGCCCATGTCAGGGGGATGGATTGAGATGAGCTTTAAGATCTCTTCCAACCCACCTCATTCTCTGATTCTGTGATTTTAAGACTTCCTAGCTCAAGTCAGTCCTTGACTCATCCCATGCTACATTCTTCTCAGGAATAGTTTTTATTTAGACCTTTCCCTCTCTGATTTATTTTTCCGAGGGGTTCATCCCTGATTTCACTGCAGAAAAGTTCCTGTGCTGTTGGGATCAGTCCTTCAGGGCAGACTGGCTTGTTAATTAAAACTCCATGTTGCAGTATGTGCAGGATGCAAACTGTTCTCTTATCTCCTAGCTTGTCTCCCACAGTATTCCTCATTGCAGGTACGCTATTAAACTGTCACACAGCTACAGAACATGTTTCAATTTCCCTTTGGAAATTACACTGATTTTAATAGAGTATGTCAAAGTCAGGAAAATTCTGCTCCTGCCAAGCTGCTGGAAATTATTCTGTCCTCATGTGTGTGCGTCACCTGGCAGCTCACGCGTGTGTTTGGGCTGTTCCTGGGCAGTGCAGCATGTCCAAGTCATATTTTTGGGGGTTTTTCTTTGTTTGAATATCTTAGTAAACTGTCCTTGTGCATACACTCACTTGTCCTGGCTTATTTTCAATTTCAATACAACAGATGTATTTAAACATGAGTGTTTATACAAAATCTTGCAACAGAAAACTTCAGAAATATAGTTTTTACTGCAAAGCAATTCTGTAATCCACTTTTTCTTTAAGTATTACAAACTTTATCTTGAAGTCCTTGATTGAAATCTGTCTCTTACTCACTCTCCTTGCCTGTTAAAATCTGCACTTGGAAAGTATAAATGCTCCTTTGTGTAAGAGATGGCTGTGTCCCTGCCAATGCTCAGTTCTGGCTCTTCTTTCCCCGTCTTGCTCCACCTCTTTTCCAAACCACTTCAGTTCATTTCTTTTTTAAAGTATATTGGTTTAGGATGTCTTTTCCTGCCTGGTTAATGACTTAAAATGATTATTCAGTAAAAGAACTAAAGCAGCAAAATGCAGAAAGCCTTCAAAATACAGCAATCATCTTCCTAATTCCTCCTTTCTGAGCAGTTCCAAGCATGCAGGAGTTCACTTGAAGCCTTACCTTGCCAAGCTTTCCTGAAAATCCAGGTAAGGTCTTGTCAACAGTGTCTGGATATTTCCATTCTCTCTGCTTTGTGAGCTTTTCTTTGCTGCAAACGTTGGACACATGGAATTTTGAAGCATTTAACAAACCCCAGCTGTTCACCTTCCTCTCTTCAGCTTTGCTCTAAATATTCCCTATCTTCCCCCAAAGTGGGAATGCACCCTTTAGGAAAGGACATTAGTGGGCATTGAAGGGTTGAGCTTTTTTTTCACTTATATAAATGTAACAGTAATCTTTTTCCCACTATTTTTGTTTGCTTAATCTTCATTGTGAGTTTGCTTTGTTACTCTTTCCAAATTTAGCTCAGAGTAGAAGAGAGAGATTGACTATAAATAATCAGCTGTACAGTAGCACAGTAAGAAGCAAAGGAATTCAGTGCAGAAACTTTCAGAGGAGTTCTCTTCATGGGTTTCAATGCATGCAAAGTGAGCTCACTCTGAGGTGAAACTGCAGTTCTGGAGCTGACAAGTAGTTAATGGTGAGAATTTGAAACTCTCTTTGATACCTGTGTAAATGTCAGCAGGTTTTAACACTGTTGAAACTAGTATGTATTTACCTGGAGCTGATTCCAGTGAGTGAATCCCTCCCCAGAGTGTACAGGGGGGTGAAAATTCAATCTACTAATGCAGCAAATTCTCCCCTGGCTGTAAGCTTTCTGCTCCGTTACAATTTACTGCTGATGGTGTTTGCTACCACTCACTAAATAGAAATTGGTGGTTTAGTCTTGTTTCATACCCAAACTATTGTTTACATTCACTAACATTCTGTCCCATCTGATATTTGACTTTTTCCTCTCAGATTCAGAGCATCTTGCATTGATCTCTACGTCCTGAGAATGTGTAAGATGTTTAGGAGCTGATTAAGGCAAAACCAGTTTGTAATTGTATCATTAACTGGCAATTGCCTCCTCTCTTTCCTTTGTGTTGGTTGAAGGATTTTGATTTGAACATGTTTAAATGTTAATTATGAACCAAATGCTTCAAGAAACAAAAAGAGGTGAAGGAATTTTGCAGCCCTTGCATACAAAATGTACCATTTGCAAAATCTCATTAGATATTCACGATATATAATTGTCTTGGCAATTCATCGTCGTGTTGGGCTTCAAAGAGTGCCACTGTAACTACATAGCATCGCTGCATGTGCAGGGTGCTGGAGGCTGCAGCAGCATTGCATAGCTCCCACTCTTTGAAGAGTATTTGAGAACCAGTGGGAAACATTCAACTCACTTAAATTGTTGCCTTCTACTCAGATTTCATAAAGGCTGTAATGGAAAAATAGCTAAAATTGCCCCTGCTGCCTTCAATTTTAGTTTCTCAAACTTTCTTCCGGTTTCTTCTACTTGATTTATTTCAGGATCGTCTATCTATATAGTCTCCTTTATATCTTTATCCCTTTTTACACAGAAAGTTCATGGAATGAACTGGATTGGAGGGACCTTAAAGACCATCTATGGAGTGCTTAACTCAGTCACATCATGTGTTGTCCTAATTAACCTATTTCCAAACATGCTGTTTACCCTGATAGGAAGATATTGGTGAACCCACTCAAAATGCTGTGTTGCTCTCTGGTTCATCTGCTGAAAGGGAGAGTGGTGAACTGAAAGGTGGAAACAATTCATGTCCCTTCAGTGGATTGCAGCTGGCACAGGAAGTGTCAGGAGGTCAAGTGCAGAAACAGTAACTAATGGGAGACCTGGAAATTGAGGACAGGCTCAAATGTGCTGTAATTAAACCATAATTTGGTCTGTGGTGCTTTCTTTCGGCAATGATCCAGGTGACTGTCACAGGTGACTGTGTTTGGACTGGCACACAGAATCCTAGAATCACAGACTGGTTTGGATTGGAAGGGACTTTAAAGATCATCTCATTCAAACCCTTGCCGTGGGCAGGGACACCTTCCACTATCCCAGGCTGCTCCAAGCCCCATCCAGCCTGGCCTGGAACACTTCCAGGGATCCAGGGGCAGCCACAGCTTCTCTGGGCAACCTGTGCCATGGCCTCACAGGGAAGAATTTCTTCCCAAATCCCATCTAACCCTGCTGTCTGCCAGTGTGAAGCCATTCCCTGTGTCCTGGCACGCCAGGCCCTTGTCCCAGGTCCCTCTCCAGCTCTGCTGGAGTGCCTTTAGGCCCTGGGAGGGGCTCTAAGGTCTCCCCAGAGCCTTCTCTTTCCAGGCTGAACACCCCCAGCTCTCCCAGCCTGGCTCTGTAGGAGAAATCCAGGTGTCACAGCTCCAGCTGATCTGTATAGATCTGTTGCAGGTGCCATCCCCAGGAATGAGATGTCAGCCATTAGCTGATGTGCTCTTTAATGAATCCCCTTCCTTCGGGGCCCTCCCTCTCTGCCTTCTGTTGCTTTGCTTAAATTTCCATTGCCAGGATGACTGTGTCCAACTTTGGAAGGAAAACACTCATTTTAGTGCTCCAGTGAAGAGCTGCACTGCTGCATTATGTGAGATTTCTGATAGATCTGGGAGTATGACTGTGCTCCTATTAAACATTTCAGAGCAGGCACTTTCTTGGATTCAAGTGCCTTGTATATTAGACCTGTGACTACTAATTTTTTTAAGACCTTTTCTTCTGTCCTGAGTTGTCTTAAGGGAATAGCCGAAGCTCTGTTGTTTCACAGGCATCAAAAGACTTCTCTGCCTCTCTCTGCAACCCAAGGGTTTGCCATAGGATTGTGTTATAGTTACTAATTGCCTCCTTTGACCTGGGAAAAAATTCCCCCTGGTTTCCATCATATGCTGAAAATGGCTGTAGGTATATAGGAGAGCAAATTCCCTTCACATCTCTTTGGCTTAGCAGAGCTGGCAGTGATGTTGGAAATGGGTCTTTTCCTTAGCCGGGAGGTATTTCCTGTTTTAGTACTTAGGCAAAATTTAGGTGGAGCCACCTGGCGTCAGCTGCATTTCTGAGTCAAGATGAATTATACACTAGACTGAGATTCTGCTGAGGAATGGGTCTTGTTTTTTCTTATGGTGAACGTGGCTATTTAAGTTGGAAATATTAGCCAATATTTTACAAACTGCCAGGAATTACATTCCTAAGAAGACTCCACAATCCTCAGACAAAGCTGTCGATCTGATCTTTATCATTGTTTATTTCAGTGTTTCATTGCTGTTGTGTCCTGCAGTATGTAAATACTGAAACCTTCTGAAATTCTCATTTTTCAAAGTAAAGCTTCTTCATTAAAGCAGTTTTGATTTGAAATTCTTCTTCTAGTGCTCTTCCCCATCACCCTGCTAGTTTTATTGGCAACATTACCCCTAAAACAGGTGGTCTGCATTAGCAGGAATATTAATACCACTTTGAATTAAGCTTTAATTTTACTTGCCATTCATGTTTAGTGTAGTTCAGGAAACATTTGTTTTGTTCCAGAGCTAAATGATGGATGACACTTTGCCACAGCCAAGGAAAGCTTTGGGGTACCTTTAGCTCCTGCCATCTGAGGAAGGGCCCAGAACAGAGCTGGAGGAACAGCAGATCTCACACATTCCTTTTATGTTAGGCTTTCAGCCTCTTTCAGGTGACATGGTTATTGCCAGCAGTGATGCTCTCTGCGTTTCCGCTCTTTGAGGTTTAGAGCCTGACTAAAAGGCTTTGGTAATACATGGGAAAAGATCGAGCGAAGAAACCATCCACGGTTAGAAAGCAGGGCCTGAGCTGTCTCTAATTCCTTGATTCCTCTCTGGAGGAAGCATTAGGCATTTGATACAGGGCATAAATAACCCCTGAGGACTGGACATGGCCCATGGAGGTTTCCAGCCTTTCTCTAAATTAGTGTAATTCTCAAATCAAAAGCCACAGGCTCATCGAATGAGAGCTCTAGGTGAGGGTAAAGAAAAAGTGTCTTTGTTGTTGGCCAAAGAGAATAAAATACATTGAGATAGGTAGTGATTACTTCGATAAAATAATTATGTGGGCTTGAAATTGCAGTGAGGTTGCTGATCTGGACAGGTTTCCTGCCAGGTCCTCATGTGCCTCATGCATATTTAATGAGGAAGAGATGTAGGTGCAGAGATAAAATCATCCTCAACTCTCTGGAACCATTTATTCCAAAAATGTTCTTTTTTTCTGTTGCTTCTGAAAGCATTGTAATGCCAAAGTTGTTTGCTAATGATGTCCCTTGCCTTTCTTTAGTTATAACTGCAGGTGCTTTTGGGCCTCTCTCCCTGTATTTTCTCTCACCATGTGAGAGGTTTTCTTGAAATGCAACAATGAAATGTAAATCAATTTGTTAATCTGATGAAATTTGCTGTTGAATGTAATTACTTTTGGAGACATGCAATTACATGCTGATTTTTCAGAACAGGCAAACTGACATCATCTACTGTGGGATGGAAAGATTTAAAACAGAACAGTTAAATGGTCCTTTAAAACATGAAACAGCTGCTTGTGTTTTATCTGCTCCTGCTGCCTTATTTTTGGCATCAACCGATGACATTTTTCTCCTTTTAGAAGTTGTTCCCTTTTCGATTAGGTAATATTTTTGTTAGCACCTTCTTAAATCCTTTAAAAGGAGGATTTCTCTCAAAGGCAGTTAACCCTTGGCAGGATGTGGTACCACTTCAGTCCTTTTTACAGGAGGTTGTAGCTTCAGCAACCCTGAAAATTGTTCATGCCAAACTTTTCCCAGGTGCTGTGTTGGGTGGGGGGGGGGGGGGGGGGTTCTCTAGCGA
>NW_008235730.1:379886-411110 GCF_000691975.1 Corvus brachyrhynchos | reverse complement strand
CCCAGCCCCAATGTCCAACCTGGCCTTGGGCACTGCCAGGGATGCAGGGGCAGCCACAGCTGCTCTGGGCACCCTGTGCCAGGGCCTGCCCACCCTCCCAGGGAAGAATTTTTTCCCAAATCCCATCTAACCCTTCATTCTGGCAGTAGGAAGCCATTCCCTGTGTCCTGGCACTCCAGGCCCTTGACTCTCCAGCTCTCTTGGGGCCCCTTTAGGCCCTGGAAAGGGCAACTGTTAAAATCTTGGGGTTTTACATCTGCAACTTGGGATTTCCTGGGATGATCTGTAGTGACTCACATAGCTTTTGTGAGGTTTATTGTAATGTCTTCCTACAGCACTAGAAGTCTTTTTGTGTGCCTGTTGCAAAACTTCAGCTGCATAAATAAGAAAAGTTATAGGAGAACAGAGAGAGACAGCCTGCGATTCAGGTTTAATAATACCAGGAGCATTTCTTAGCTTGTATTGTTTTGAGATCTGACAGTGACATATGTATTGATTGCCTTAATTTTAAGGAAGCTGATTTTTTTTTCTCTTTTCAAGTGCAGGGCTGGAAAATATATGAATATAATATATAAATTATATAGTACATAATATATAATATATAAAAAATTGCAGAATTAATCTTCTATGGAAGGAAAGTCCGAATTAGGCATTAATTTCTCTTGGTTAGGGCCAATGCTGGTTGCTTGAAGTTGCTGTATTTCTGTGATGAATAACTCTTGAAAACACCATAACCTACCACCGAATGTAAATATAGACCCCAAATTCAAATATATTTAATAAAATGAGTGCTGTGAGCCATTGCTGAGGAGGCAAAAAGGTGAGATACTTTTCTTTTTATAAAAGCTTATTTAAAGAGTTGAAGAATAGTGAGGAGAGTTAACCAAGAAGAGAAAAGTGTATTGGCAATAAAATAGAAGAAGCCACACACTGAAATGCGACAGTGGATTCAGCCTGGCTAAACCACAGGGGAAAGAATATCCAGAACTAGGAGAGGGTGACAAACCCAAAAGCCTGTGGCTGGTTTGGCTCACAAACACGGAGCCAGAGACACCTGCATTCCACTGACAGCTCTCAGCTGACTCTGCAGTGCTGCTTTTGGGAAAAAACCCCATTCCTGGAATGTCCTGAAAACTTCTTTTTCGCTCACTTATTTTCCTGACATTGTATTATTAAGATTTTTGACTTCTTTTTTACTGTATTGGCAAATGTTGCTCACAGCAATGTTGGCAAGCAAGAGCTGGGGTCAGGGCAAGGTAGTACTGTCACAGTCCTGTAAGGGAATTAATTTCTGGAATGATTGGGGGTTTCATAGGGTTTTTTCCTAAATTGTTTCTCTCTTAAATTATTTTTTTTAGTTATAAGTGTCATGTATAGTTATTTCTTTAAACAGTCTGTTTTGCATGCAAGATTAGCACTATCCACCTTCCCACACTTGGACCCAAACCATCAATAAATTACATTGATATTTTGACTGAGAATTGAGGTAAATTCCATCAATTGATTTATCACTTCAGTATTTTACTAGAAAATTTGTCATGACAAAATGGTGAATTACATGTTCTAGAAATCCTTTAGTGATAGACAGTGACTACCTGGCCTTTTTAATGCAAATTTAAGAGCTTACTGAGAGGTTGTCCATTTTGCCCTACCCAGCATAGTTATGTTTTTCATGTTAAGATTTCTGGAACACGAAATCATAGCCAAGGCTCTCAACAGAAAAACTTGTGATGAATAAAACAGCCCAGCCCTATGATTCTGATTCCATGGCTCTTTAAAACTGATCGTGATGCTATGTAGTTTGTTTAAAGTAAATTTGGGGGGTTTTAATTACTGCCACTTCAGGTCATAATGTGACACCAGGTTTGAGACAACGTGTGACTTCAGTATTGTGTAATAATGTAAGAATGTTGTCATTCAATGGTATTTAAATTTGGTTATTTACATAAGTATATATTTAGTTTGGAGCTGGAACTAGATAATCTTTAAGGTCCCTTCCAACCCAAACCATTCTATGATTCTATATGTAATATGTATAAATAATATATACACTTATTTTACTACTTTATTTTATTAAAGATGAAAAGTCCTTAAAATTTCTGTAGAGATTCCTGCAGCTGGAATATTGCAGGAGTTTTTGCTACAGGTTGATAAACATGTTCAGTTTCTCATCCAATATGATCCTTAGAATCCACGGCCTCCTCAGGGAAGGAGACAGAGCTTGTTTTCCCCATTAATACCACTGCAACCCTGAACTCTGTCTTGCATTTATTCCCCTGTTTTGTCTGGTCAGAAATGATGCAAGACAGAAGGTTTTGCCTGTTTCCATCTGTCAGCTATTTTGAAGCCTAAAAAAATGAACTTGCAAATATTGCTTTGGCTGTTTTATTCTTTTTATTCTTGATTCCCTCTTGTGTACTTACATCACCAGCTCTTTAGGAAAGCGACGTTTATTCCTTTTAAGCTCAGTAGACTGTAAAGCTCATTTTTACTGGACTTTGAGGGTCTGAGTGAGTGTTTGAGCTGTTATGTGCTATGTTTTAATTTTTTCCATGCTGAAACTCTCCAGCAATAGTTGGGATGCTGCCGAATGTAACTGAGCCTGCATGCAGATGGTGTCAGAGCTCTGCTCGGCATGAAGCCAGGGAACAGGATCCTTCCCAAATGCAACGGGATCCTTCCCAGATGCATCCACAGTGCAGCAGCTGGGACTGGAGGGAGGTGCTTAAGGACCTGGAACTCAGGGGATTGGAGTGTTTTCCTGCTGGTGACTTGCCTTCTGTCTCAAGGTTTAGGATCTTTATTTTTAACTTTTTTTAAAGACCTCTGAGCTTCCTTGTCTCCAGAACAATTGTTGCAATCGCAGAATCACAGAATCACTTACGTTGGAAAACCCTCTAAGACCATCGAGTCCAACTGTTCCCCCAGCACTGCAAAGGCCACCACTGACCCATGTCCCCAAGTGCCACATGTACCTGGCTGTTAAATCCCTCCAGGGAGGGATGCTCCATCACCACCCTGGGCAGCTGTGCCAGCCCAGGACAGCCCTTTCCCTATTTTTCTTGATGTCCGCCCTGCCCCTCCCCTGGCCCAGCCTGAGGCTGTTCCCTCTCCTCCTGTCCCTGTTCCCTGCCAGCAGAGCCCGACCCCCCCGGCTGCCCCCTCCTGTCAGGGACTTGTGCAGAGCCACAAGGTCCCCCTTGAGCCTCCTTTGCTCCAGCCTGAGCCCCTTTCCAGCTCCCTCAGGAATTCTCCAGCCCCTTCCCAGCTCTGTTCCCTTCCCTGGACACGCTCCAGCCCCTCAGGGTCTTTCTTCTTGTGAGCGGCCTGAAAGAAGAACTGAGAAGTTCAGAGAATTCAGGAGAATTCACTGAGGATTCAGAAGAACTGAGTTTTTTCTGCCTCAGCTTTCTTGGGGCACGCTACAGTCAGGTGGAGGTGTGCAGGGTCTCAGCTGAGTTTGCTGTTTCAATTACAGGACATTCCAGAATTTTATTTCCTAGTGCACTTTAAATTTAGATGAGCATTACAATTCAACCCCTGGCTGTTTATTGAACAAATACTTCTCATTTGTCAGATTTGTGTGATAATTTCTGGGATGCAGTGAAGTTTGGGACCACATCTTAAGCCCTATTTTTAATTTAGAGACAGTCGTGCCTGTGTTCGCTCTGCACAACCTCAGAGAGTTCACAAGGGAAGACAAAACACGTATAATTGGCATTTCTGAGCCAACTGCTGACTGCAGCCAATTAGCTGAGAAGTGACAATTTGTGACTACTGCAGGAAGGCAGCACAGTATTGGAATATAAATCGATTTTCATCTCAGAATAAGTTCAGAAGTGAACCAGGTTTTATATTTGCACAGTAGTGAGTGTTTGTGCCATAAAGCTCAATGGCTCAGTTAATATTGCAGCAGGTGAGGAGTAAGTCATTAATCTCTTTCATCCTTCACGCAGGAACACAGCGACTCGGAGTAGTAGCTGTGAAAATCAAATTTGAGTGAGGGTTTTATTTTTGCTTCTTGTAGAATGCAAATGTGAGCATGGGAACCTCTTCAGCTGCACCAAGTTCTCTCTGATTTGGAGAAAGATGGATTTGATGGGTGAACTGTTCAGTAGATGAGGAATTGGTCCAGAGGAGGCTGTGGAGGTGCTCCAAGTGCTGGAGCCTCTCTGCTCTGGAGACAGAATGGGAGTTGGGGGTGTTCAGCCTGGAGAAGAGAAGACTCCAGGGAGACCTGAGAGCCCCTTCCAGTGCTGCTTCTGAAGTCCACACCTACAGCATCAGGTGTGTTACAGACTCTGGGATCTCCCACTTCCAAATCATGCTCCACTTCAACTTGTTGTGTGTCAGAGTTTTTCAAGTTACAATTAACTCCTGTTAAGGCCCTTTCTTCTCTGAAACCTAAGGTTTAACTTTCTGTCTAGAGAATCTTTCCCTGTGGATCTAGTTAGATTTTCTTCCTAACCTCCAAATTTGGGTGCAGTTTTGCTGTTCATTTAAAATAGAGATCTGTGGTGCCTCTGAAAGAGAATGCCCTTCTGCTTCTGTGGTGTGATTGGGGTATGGATTCACCCAAAAGCTCTTGGATGGGGCTTGGAGCAACCTGGTCTAGTGGAAGGTGTCCCTGCCCATAGTAGGGGGTTGTAATGAGATGGTCTTTAAGCTCCCGTGCAACCCATCCCTTTCTGTGGTTCTGGAGCAGCAGCTGGAGGACAGGTGAAATGTCCCAGGGCAGCTGCAATAGCTTTTACCCCCTTTTAGGCAACGAATGGAGCTTCTAGAGCATTCATGAAACCAAGGGCAAGGATGCACCATGGAAATTTAGGGGTCTACAAAGAGATGTCTCTGTGTGCCTCAGCGTTTATGGTTCTGTTATGGAACTGGTCAGGTAATAATTTTTTAGGCACCTGCACTGGTCAGCTGAATCACAGATGAGGTTTCCATTGAGTGTAAAGGGCTAATAGGAATACCCCTGTGATCCTGGATTTGGGTGTCTTAATCTGTGTCTAAATCCCATAAATCATCTGCAGAGGTGCACAAATGCTTCCTTCTGTAAAGTGTTCCTTGGCACTGACATTGTTGAGACGATTTAAGAGCCACCTGTCTGAAAAAGGCTCATCTCAGGTTGCTGCTGTGTTTGCTCATCCCTCAGTGAGCAGGGTCAGCTCTAAAATCCCAGCTTCTGAAGGGTGTTTTTGAAGGGCTTTTTGCCCTTCATTCCTATGATTAGCTTTCCACTGCCTTAACGACTTCCATGGCTCATTAGAGATGTTCACAGAACACAGGAAGCAGCAGCAGCATGTGGCAGAACTGAGACCATGTTCAGGTGGTGGAGCTGGATTGCTGTGCTGGCTCATTCTTTCCTAAAACCTCACCGCCAGGGCTCTTGGAGTTGGCTCAGTGCTCCTCTGGAGTGGAGAGCACCAAGATCAACATGGATCTTGGCCATGTGTTTCATTAGAGCACATTGTGTTTGTGTTTAAAGGAGAACTGGAACAGGGAATGACAATACTCTTGAGCAGAAGAGAAGTTCTCCCCCCCAGCATTATTCTAGAGGGCAAAATGAATGTTTTGATGACTTTGGCATCACTCAGGAATACTTAAACCCCCTTCGTTTCACAGCAGGCCCTTTGACAAAAGCACAGGCACTCAGCATTCAGGCCATGGCGTCCTGTTAGCATTGTCTGTATTCTCCAAGGTCAGATTGAATCCTTGCCTCTAACCATAGGAAAAAAGAGACAAGACAGTGGAGTTTTGGGGGAGAAATAGAGGAAGATCTGCATAAATGTTACCTGCAGCTTATTTGGCTTGTGGCTTTCTCTTGCTGGAAGCCTGTGGAACTCCCAGCTTTCCTCTTTTCCCTGCTGCTTTTTGTTCGTTAACTTTGGTGCTGGGACTAGATTGAAATAAAAAGCAAAAAGCAGCCCAAAAATCTCTAAATTTCTGTGTGGTCCTGTAGACTTTGAAAACATGAGTGCTGTAGCATTCTCCCACCTGCCAGGTGAGGTTAATGGATGTAGCAGTAGGACCTTTTGATACCTTCTGAATTCACAGCAAGTCCCAAGCTCTGGGAGCCAGCTTCACATTGCGCCTCCTCTGCTGGACCCCTCTAGTTTCAGAAGCTAATTAGACTTTTAGTTTCCTTTCTTACACAGTTCTATTCTAGGAGCATGTCCTGTGCAAAATATCATTTTTAGTTTCTCTTTTTCTCATCCCTTATATGAAATAGGGATGAAAAGGAAGGCACCACTGGTGGGAATTTAGTCACTTCATATATTTGTGAAGAAAGATAGAAATATAATGCATCAATAATCCTGAGTTGTTACCAAAGTAAAAAAGTTGTGGAAACACTATTTTCTGGGGTTGTTCATGTTTTCTCAAGTGTTTAGAGACCCAGAATGTACCAAATTATGGTATGAAATTGCCATACTTAAATATTCTTTGGCACATTCACAGAATCCCAGAATGGTTTGGATGGGAAATGACCATAAAGCCCATCCAGTTCCACCCCCTGCCATGGGCAGGGACACCTTACACTAGACCAGGGTGCTCCAAGCCCTGTCCAGTCTGGCCCCGGACACTTCCAGGGATGGGGCAGCCACAGCTTCTGTGGGCAGCCTGTGCCAGGGCCTCCCCACCCTCAGGAATTCCTTCCCAATATCCCACCTATCCCTGCCTTCTGGCACTGGGAAGCCATTCCCTGTGTCCTGTCACCAGGTCCTTGTCCAAAGTCCCTCTCCAGCTTTCCTGGGGCCCCTTTAGGTACTGGAAGGTCTCCCCAGAGCCTTCTGCAACAACCCCAACTCTTTCATTATCAGTTCTTTAGTTAATTTTAGATTGGGGGTGCTAATACTATGTATAATACTGGGAATTATTTGAGTTTGGAGAAGGAGTTGTCCTAATCCCATTGTGGTGAATAGTTTGGCTTCCTCTAAAATATCAGTAACTTCCAGCACAAGTGGAAAGAGTAATGCTGTGATGAATTACCTGTACATCTGTTTATTACAGTTAAATGAGAGGAGTTACTCAAATCTGGTTCTTGCTGGATTTAACAAAAAATTTCCACCTAATTTCTTATTTGGATGGGGACTGAGTTTTCTTAGTGGTATGTGAAACTCAAGTTGTTTTTAAAGAGTTCAGGGCACTTGTAGATCACAAGAACAGAGGTTTATATAATTTTGGACATCGTTGCATGTACAGGTTTAAGGTGAACTTAGGTCTTAGTTGATCTACTTTTGTACAAAATTGTTCCCTCAAAATTATTCTCAATTTTCTTTTGTGTTGAAGAACAAACTCTGGTGCTTATGCAAACCAAGTCCTGGTATATAATTGTCCTAATTTGTTTTTCAAAATTTTTATCAGTCACAGGCGGTAGTTTAGCTCCAGCAATATTTTGAGTTTGAAATACCAGCTGTTACTGAAATGTCAGTTGGGTTCAAATATACTTTTCCTTTGCTTATATTATTTTGTGGCCAAGTCATTTGCCATTAACTCCTTTGAAATTTGTGTGTACTGATTTCAAAACCAGTGCAATTTTTAGATGTTGGCTAGTTAGAGGAAGCCAAGTTTTCTTCTTGGCTTCATACTTTATGCTAATCAAATGATAAAAAATGTAAAGCTCTTCATTATAAATTTTTGTCAGTCCATACAGCCAGCTATTTCTGATCCTCTGGAAAGCAGGTGGATTTTTTTGGTACTTCAAATGATGTGGCAGTAGAAAAAGCAGGATAGGCGGTTGTGCTCTCCAAGGTATCTTTTCAGATAAGATAAACACAAGCTTTGTAATATTCTTGGAATTAACATAATTAAGTATCTGATCTTAGCTACCTAAGGGTACCGTGTTATTCCTAAGAACAGGCTATAAAACATCCTTGAGTGCCGTGTATGGCTTGGGAAGAGTCAGGTAGCTGCTCCGTGGAAAAGGATCTGGGAGTGCTGCTTGGCAGTGGCTGAAGGTGCCTCCGGGTGTGCCCAGGCAGAGGTTTAAGCTGGATATTAGGGAAGATTTGTTCCCGGAAAGGGCAGTCCAGCCCTGGTTGCCCAGGGCAGTGCTGGAATCCCCAGTCCAATCCTCCCCCTGGAGCGATTTAGCAGCTGTGTGGATGTGGCACCTGGGGACATGGGCAGTGGTGGCCTTGGCAGTGCTGAGGGATGGTTGGACTGGGTGGGCTCAGAGCCTAAACCTAAACAGTTCTGGGATTCTTTGATATGAAAGTGGGGATTTGATTTTGCAGCTGAGTTAAGGTTCTGCCCTGTACCTGGGGGAGGCTTTCCAGGTCTCCAGCACGAGCTACAGGGAGCTTTCCTGCAGTTAAACTGCTTCATCCTTTGGTACAAATGAGTTTTTTCAGAATGGATAAATGAATCTTCTACCGTCAGTTAAAGTTAATTAAAAATCCAGACTGCTAAGGAATTGGTGCCATATTTTTTGTGGATCCAGAATGAACAGCCTACTTTCACCAGCTATTTCCAACCAAACTTTCAGTGTAACTGAATTAATTAAGTCCTGGGAACAGATTATATTAGGGGAAATTAAGCTCTAAGTAAGCAAACCATTAACAATTATGAGACCAAATTGCCTGTGACACAGATTGGTCAGGTTTGATGGCACAAAGTATTTTCAGCTTGTGAGGAATAAATTGTAGAAACAACCTGGGTTTTTTTACTCCATGTATGAGGTACAGGTCCTCAGTTGGGCTTTACAGGAGAAGAACTCCAACAGGTAGAGAAAAGAATCACTGGTAAAGCATTTGTAAGGCTTCTGTGTGAAATAAACCTAAATTATTTTTTGTTTGTTTGTTTTTGTTTTATTTGTTTCCTGCAGTTGTTACCAAAAAATGAGAAGCCCTTCTCTGGTAACGGTCTCATTAATCTTTCATAGAATCTCTCTTATTTTAAAATTAACAGATTCTTGTTTTTTCTAATGGGAGCAAGTTCTGGTTTCCATCACAGAAACTGGTCCTGATGGTCATCCACAGAGGACTGGCCTGTTGATGATTCCTTTGTGCTTTTAATTTTTGTTTTCTACTAAAAGATTGTTGATACATAACAAGGGCTTTATTTTGAAATGCATCTCTTATAGTCACTCAGCATCATGGTTATTCTCAGAAGTAATAAGACAAGTTACTACTTTTATGCTGGCCGTGTTACATGTTTGTATTTTGGGATTTGATATTTTAGTAAGGATTGTCTTTGCCTTAAAGACATTCCAGAATATACGTTTATTCCAGAATATCCATTTATGCAAATATTGTACCACCATGGTTACCAGGCACTGATTTTTTACACAAAAAGTGAAATCTTGCTCACTGTCTTTTTATAATCAGAAAACCATTGGGAAGCACTTCAAAAGCAAAAATCAACAAGAAACTCTGTGTTTTCTTGTCTTTTGTAGGCAGGACTGTTGAGGTTGCAGCATCTGGTGTGCAGGTTTGGAGCTCACTTTGCAGCTACACAGTGGTTGTGCACTGCAAAGGAGCTTTCAACTTCAAAGTATTTCAATATATTTATAAGAAAACTATTTGGGGCAGCTTCTGTACCAAGTTACAATGGATATTTAAAGCAAATATGATCCTAGAAAGTGTTCCAGAACAATAGAAACCCAAGCAGTGACTCACTTTACACATATTCATGAATTTTGGGATGTGGCTATTGCTGGGAGGGGGGGTTTATGTTTATGCTAATGTTGCCATAAGTGCTGTTTGTTAAGGAAGAAAAACAACAAATGAGGCCAGAAATGGATTTAATGTCCATGAAAACCTTTGTCAGTCCAGATTCCAGTTTAATTCTGAAATAAATTCTGTTACTTCATGAAAGAGTTAATATCCTGTTGTGGTGCTGAGAGATTGATAGGCAGAGGAAATAGGAGGTACCTGGAAAGAACTTCTGATTCCTAATATTGCACAAGTTGCTTTCCTCTTGGCTCAAGTCCCCTCCACGTTGTTATTTTTACCCAGGCTCCCTAATCTTCCCTTTTGCCTCTAACCACCTCCCAGTTTCCTGTTCGCCTCTTCCCTCTGGTTTTTGTCCCAAATATTCCGTTGTTTTTCCCTTCTCTCTGCTGTTGGATTGCAGGGAAGTGAGCTAAGATGAATGCCATAGCTGTTTTCACAGTATCTATCATCTTCTGTGTTTCGTGCCTCTTTGCAGCTCTTGGTGTAAGTTCCTTTTTCGAAGAGATTTTGTTGTCTGGATATTGTTTGAAATATAAATATTGAATTCTGGATTGCTGTGTAAACAATAATTAAAGATTTTCACTTTTAATTAAAGATTATTTGCAGCTCTGTGAAACCTCTGTTCTAAGTTTTTGAAGTAGTGTTTTCTTCAATATGCACTGAAGAATATTCCTTGGAACATGTCTGGGAGAGAGAGTTACTTGTTCAGCTTCTTTTTTGGGATATATGTTTTCAAAACAATATGAAGTTATAATTTATTTTCTTTTTCCTCAGAATATTTATGTTCTTTTTCAAAAACAGTGTTCAAAAATATGCATTGATCTGAGTAAAGATGCTTTTCATTGTCATTTTCAATCCTTTTAAAATATCTTGAAATATGAATTTTCTTTCCAGTAAGTAACAGAAAGCATTTGCTTTTTTTTTTTCAGATTGCATTCTCACAGCACAGCAACTTTATGGACCTGGTGCAGTTCTTTGTGACATTTTTCAGGTACTTTTCATTTAAGACAGCTAAATGTTACTTCTTTAGGTTTTAGGCTTCAGCGTTTGGGTTCTTGTTGGTTTGGTTTTCTAACTTAAACGTCCTGCTTACAGCACAGCCTAGAAAATTGAAATCTTCAGTCTGTTTAAAATATTTAATTAGGAATTATGTTAAGAAAATGAATTGTCTGCCCATTTTTGCCAATACATCATGTTCTGTGCATGCAGGGAAAGGGGGGATGGGGCTGGGAGAGGCTTTTGGAAAAGGAGTTCTTTTTGAGATGGTATAGGAAACATTGACTTCCCTCATCCTACAGATAATGTGCGACTTACTGCAGATTTTCACACCTCGTCAGACACCAGTCATAAATTAGGGGAGTTGTTCTGCAGAGAGTTAAGTCAGGAGTAATTTCCAACTCTTTAGGTGCTACCTTTTGATTTTAAACTGAACTCTGAAAGTATGTCAAGTTAAATACAAACATATGTTATACAATAGGAGCCAAATACTTCTGGTTTTCATACACTGCTCTAAGTTCATTTCTTAGTATAAAGTGAACTGATGATTCCCTCACAGTGGGAACCAACAGAAGCCATTTCAATACTTGTTTCCTCTTCTATCCTCCAAAAAATACAGCCCTACCAAAGCAGTGAAAGACTTCCCAAAGCACAGCAGGCCCTCTCTTCAAGGCTTCAAAATCCAGTGTGTTGGCCTCTGTTTTAGGGATTGTTAATACTCCAGAAGTATAAGCCAATACTTGATCCATAAGAAGCCCTTCAGGAGGGATATACATGGAGTAAACACTACTCCAGGTCCTCCAACGTGTTCTAAAGTAGGCAATATTATGCCTGGTATAAAATGAGCAGTGGGAATAGTATCTTGCTTTAGATTTCATGCTAAATTTAATTAAAGCAAGAAGCTCCAGATGGATCCTTCAGACAAGTGGTTTATATCATTTTTTTTTTTTCATATGGAGCTTTTAGAGAGTAGAATCTGCTTTAGTATAGTCCCTGGAAAACAGTAGGTTTGAACCACCACCTTCCTGCCTCTGGAGTGGAGTAGGTTGTTACTCCTGGCTCAGATTAAGCATTTGTTTTGCTGAATTAATCACTGTCAACATTTTTCCTAGAAATCTTTGTGGCAGGGTAATTGCTTATTAGGAAAATAGAGGGAAGCAGTTGGTTCCTTAGTTCTTTTCTAATTGTATAAGATAAATCTGCACTACAAAAACTGTTCATTAGTACTTTACAGACCCAACTGCATCTGCGTATGAGGGATTGCTCCAGATTCATTATTTGAAGTGAATCCCTGAGGAGCTGTGGCTGCCCCATCCCTGGAAGTGTTCAAGTGTTGGACAGGGCTTGGAGCAACCTGGTCTAGTGGAAGGTGTCCCTGCCCATGGAAGGGGTGTGGAACGAAATGGTCTTCAGGGATCCTTCCAACCCAAATCCTCCCATGATTCCAATCCCAGCGTAAAGCAGAAGATAAGTGCACTGTGTATCTCAGTGAGCACACGCAGCTGAACATACCTGTCCAAAGGCTGCAAGCTGAAGAGTTACCAGTGATTTTCCTTTCCTCCGTCACTGTTATCACATGGATCTCCTTGAGAAGTAATGTTGTAATATTATTTAACATCCTAACAAGCCAGAGGAATAAGAACATGTGGATTTGAGAGAAGTCAGTTTATTGGTGTTTTCCAATTAAGCATTTATAATGTGTTAGAAATTCTTTGATTCTTTCACTACTCTTAAGCTCCTCTCCAAGTGTTTTATTTTACAGTCACTATAACTCCCTAATTAACCAGTGGATTAGAACAGTGTGATTCATCTCACTGGGTGTAGGGGAAACTATTGAAACATTTGCATTTTTAATGCTCTAGGGCACATTTCATAATTACTGTTGGATCCAAGGCAGACCATAAATAAGTAATACCTGAGAGCCCCCTGTGCTGTTAATGAGCAACATTTGGCTGAGAATTTGCTCCCTAAAATAGAGGCAAGGAAAATGCTTTGTGAAAACCTAAAAACAGTTGGTAACACTAACACCAAACTCAAAAACTGGGGTATGTATCAATTTCTTAGGTGTAATGGAGACATAAAGAGATGTTGTTCTGGAAAATAGATGTTTAGGGTGACTTTCTGTTTGCACATTTAAGGGTGTTGCTTCATTTTGCTGTTCTGCAGGAAATGCAGGAGTTGCCCAGAGCAGCTGTGGGTGCCCCATCCCTGGAAGTGTCCAAGGCCAGGTTGGACATGTTTTGGATCAACCTGGGGTAGTGGAAGGTGTCCCTGTCTATGGCAGGGGGGTTGGAACAAGGTGATTTTTAAGATCCAACCCAAACCATTCTGTGATTCTATGGATTTGGGAAATCTTTCTGAGATGGAGATACTGTGGTACATTTCCATATTCTAGAAGCCACTTCCTCCACTTGGTTGTAACCCCATCCTGACTATGCTCTTCTGCTGTGCAGCTGGAGGCATCAACTGTGCCTTGAGCTGTGTGGAGAACTTGAGAGGGAAACGGGGGATTTTCAGTTTCATTGCTGACATTTGAGATGAATTAGGTCAGTGCAGTCCTTACAGTGGGCAAGCCAGATTGCCAAACTCCAGCACTGCTGAGTTTGTGATATCCCAGGCACTGGCTGGGCTGCCTGTGAGACACAGTGGTATGGAAAAGCAGGAGCCTGGTTGTGCATTCAGACACCACCAGGCAGTGTGGAGCAGGACATAGGATTGGTTTCCATTTCACTGAGGAACTGGCGACTGTGGTCAGAGGGATGTGCCTCACATTTAGAGGTGCTGTTGGACTCCTGGAGCTCCTTCTGGATTCAGAGTTCAGCAACAATCCAGGCAGGGGGCTGTGTGTAACCCTTAATTTGTACTGCATGAATGTTTTATTTTAAGCTAAGAAAATGTCAGTGGATAAAGGTTGGGTAGAACAGTGAAGTTTTGAGGTTGTTAATATTGCATTATAATCAGAGCTGGAGGAGAAATGATATTCCAACCATTGTTAACCTTTGCAAAGCTAATGAATTGCAAGTAAACTGGGTTTTCTCTTTCCTCCTCTCTGCTTTTCATAACACAGCTCTTAAATTTACAGATTGTGCAGTTGTCTTTCAGCATGTAGTTTGAGCTATTTTGACAATTTCTAGTAAACATTTTTTATTCATATCTGTGCTTCCTTTTATTCCAAAAAATCTGTCTGCCAGCACACCTATCACAGATATTTATCACCAGTGTACCTTTATGTACAGAAGATGCAAAAATATTTGTGGCCTTGTAAGAATATATTACTGCCCAATAATCCTTTCCCCTTTTTCTTTCTACCTTTTTCTTTCCCCCTTTTTCTTTCTCTTCTTCTCTGCCCTTTCCCTTTTGTTCCCTTCCCTTTCCCCTTCTCCTGCCCCTTCCTTTTTCCCTTCCCCTTTCTCTATGTTCTATGCACCTCTAGTTTATTGACCAGTTCTGTAGTGATTTATAAGGAGTATTAAGATGGATTTGAATGGAACAAGGATGTGGAAGCACCACAAGAAACAGCAGGACAGGAGCTGCAGGCATGGCTTTTGTTGTCACTGCTGCCTTTGCTTTTCCTGGTGTAGCAGCACTGAGAGACTCTAACAAGGACATGGAGGCATTGGCTAAGAGATTGGCCTAAAAGGTCAGAAGTGTGAGGGGAACAAAGCTGAACCCAAAAAGCTGTTGGGACCTACAGGATATAAAGACCTATAAGCCCTCTAAACCAGGTTAGTTTGTTTCCAGCTTTCCCTCCTGGAAAGAAGGGAGGAGATGTGGTGAGGACCTGAGAACCAGCAGGTCTTGTCCTGTGTGTGGGACACAAGTGATGTTACCCAGACCAGCTCCCAGTACCCTGGGCATTTGTGAGTGTGAGGGTGTGAATAGTATAATCAATTTTTCTCTGAGGTCTAGTTAAATAGAATCAAGCTCAGCCTAGAGAAAATTTGGGAGACCTTATTGTGATCTCTACATACTTAAAAGAAGGTTCAAAGGAAAATGGGGACAGACATTTAAGTGGGGCCTGTAGTGATAGAACAAAGGGTGATGACTTTAAATTAAGAGGGTCTATTAAGGCTAGATTAGGGAAGAAATTGTTTATGGTGAGGGTGGTGAAACACTGGACTAGGCTTCCCAGAGAGGTGGTGAATACCCCATCCCTTGAAACATTCCAGTCCAGGCTGGACAGGGCTCTGAGCAGTCTGGTCTAGTTGAAGATGTTCCTATTCATGGCAGAGGGGTTGGACTAGATGCCCTTTTAAGGTCTCTCCAAGTCAAACCATTCCATTATTCTATTGTATGATCTCATCCTGAGCTTTATTACACTGATTTACCCATACCTCTGGTGTCTTCTACTGCACTTCTCTTCTGGGTTCTCACATGCACAGTTCATCTCATTTCTTGCCTGCTGTTTGTCTTGTCTTTCTTATCTGTCCTTGAAACAACCTTCTAAGGGAGTCCAGTGTCTGGTCTAGTCTAGTGGGAGGTGTTCCCGCTGCTGGCAGGGTGGTTGAAACTGGATATAAGGTCCCTTCCAGCCCAAGCCAGTGTGAGATTCCATGATCCAACACTGACTCTCCTGTCCTACCGTAGGCTTACAATGAGTGTTAGAGAAATGGTTGTTATTTCACAAATGGAACAAAAGCTGTCAGTTTAGTGTTTTCATGGTGTCTCATCAAACCTCATGTGCCTCTATTAGGGTTTGAATATCAAATGGAAATGTGTAATTTTAGTTTGATACAAATAATTGGACTTGTTCCTCAGAAAAACTTGAGCAGGAGCACTATTTGCTCAGTACGGGACTCAGGCAGATGGTTTTGTGTGCCATATATTGTTTTTCCTGACTGTAAGTGTTTTCCCAGTGTTTCCAATAAGTGGGAATGGCCTTCTGCAATAATTCAAATCTGGAGTTATGCTGCAAATATTTTATTTACTCTTGTTGCTTATTAAGTAATTTTTTATTGCAGCACAAATGGAATTACTAAATATGTGCCTAAAATACTTTTGTGTTCCTTTTTTTTTTTTTTTTTTTTTTAGGAAAAGGAAGAGCTTGGGAATATCTTTACATGATTTCTAACAAAATTAAGAAGATTAACATTTCAGCATCCATAACTTCCATCTTCTTCTCAGCACTCTTTACTTCATTTTCCATAATCATAGAACAGAATCATAAAATCGTCTAGGCTGGAAAAGCCCTCTGAGATCATTGAGTTCAAGCACTCCCCCAGCATTGCCAAGGCCACCCCTGCCCATGTCCCCAAGTGCCACATCCACAGGGCTTTTAAATCCCTCCAGGGATGGGGACTCCACCCCTGCCCTGGGCAGCTGTGCCAGGCCTGGACAGCCCTTTCCAGGAAGGAATTTCCCCAATATCCACCCTGCCCCTCCCCTGGCCCAGCCTGAGGCCGTTCCCTCTCCTCCTGTCCCTGTTCCCTGCCAGCAGAGCCCGACCCCCCCGGCTGCCCCCTCCTGTCAGGGACTTGTGCAGAGCCACAAGGTCCCCCCTGAGCCTCCTTTGCTCCAGCCTGAGCCCCTCCAGCTCCCTCAGCTGCTCCTGATCAGACTTGTTGTCCTGGTTTTGGCTGGGATAGAGTTAGTTTCTTCTCAGGAGCTGTTCTAGTGCAGTGTTTTTGGTTCAGAATGAGAATAATGTTGATAATACACTGATGCTTTGGGTTTTGCTAAGATGTGTTTCTCAGAAGTTTGTTGGGCTTTTTTTTTTCCTCTTGCTCTGCCAGTGAGAAGTTACTCAAAGTGGGAGGGATCATAGCTGGGACAGGTGACCCCAACTGGCCAAATGGATATTCCACACCATAGAACATCAAGCCCAGTGTATAAACTGGGGGAGTTACCTGGAAGGGTTTGATCTGGGAAGGGGGGCTGGCACTGGTCAGCAGGTGGTGAGCAATTATATTGTGCATCAGCTGTTTGGTTGGGTTTTTTTCTTTCTCTTTTTAATATCATCATCATTATTATTAGCCATTGTTATTGTGTTTTGCTTTGTTTTCAATTATTAAACTGTTCTTCTCTCAACCTACAAATTTTACTTTTGATTCTTGTCCGTGCTCCACCAGGGTGGGGGGGAAGAGACGGAGCTTGAGTGGCTTTGCAGTGCTTAATTTCCATCTGGGTTTAACCCATGTCCCCTGTGCTCCAGACCCTTCCCTCTCTTCGTTGCCCTTCTCTGCCACAACTAAGGTGAGTTGTGGCTTGTTGATGGCTCATGGCTTCTGCCATCTTCAGCTAAAAGAGGGGGTCAGGAATCTGTCTCGAGGGGCTGCAGGCAGCTGTTTGGCACAACCCAACCAACCACGTGCATGTTATGTGCTTGTTCCAATTATTTCAAGGTTTAATGCATCTAGTACTTTAAAATGTGTCCTGTAACTTTGCAGCATATTAAAATTTACTTGTAAATAGCACTTAAATAGCTTCCAATTCATCAAAATAATTTGGGCTGTGTTTCTAGTAATCATAGCAGTGCTTTCTGAAATTATTAAGTGACCTGTATATGTTAAAGCACATTAGCAGTGAGGCTGCTGTACATTTTGGTGTTTAAAGCTGCCATTTTTTACAAGCAATTCTGATGTGGATAAACATTTCACGAGGGTTTAATAATTGTGCCCTAATACACCAGATGGATTTTCTTCTCCCCTCCTGAGAATGCATCATAGTAAAGTGCTGATGGAGTTTTCCAGACATTTAAAAATGAAAGTGGACTTGTTTGAAAAGCTTTAAGGATACTGGGAGTGGAGAGAGTATTCTCTCTGTGGTGAAAAGGAGATTAAAGTCCAGAATAAAACCAGACAGTGTGTTTAAGCTCAGATTTTTGTGTCAATGTGGTATAACATTGGTATAACTGGTAACCCAGTGGTATAACAAGCACTGAAGGCTGATCAACTAAGAATTCATGCATGTGTTGAGGCCAACTGAGGAGAGATTATTTATAACCACATCGCTCATTTATTGTACTTAAATAATCTAATGAATAATTAAGAATGAATTAACAAAGCTATTTGCCAAATAGAAAACTGTCCATACAGTTTAAATGTATCTCCTCCCTGCATTGCAATATTTATGCTGTGTAAGCACAGATTTTTATAACTGTGTGAGCCAATGGAAGCTCTACTTGGTAGAACCTGACCGAAATGGAGTCATGTTCAAATTTCCCTGGGATGAAAAACTCTCTGGAGGTGTTAGATGGCTCTTGATGGTTCTTTTTCCTTTCAGTCTGGTTTCACACCCGAGTTTGCAGGTTTTCTTTGTTTCTGTTGGAAGACTTTAACTGGTCCTAAACTGGACTTGTCACAGGCCGTAGGAAAATGGAAATCCAACAACCAATAGAATCACAGAGTAGTTTGGGTTGGAAGAGAACTTAAAGATCACCATGTTTCACCCCCCTGCCATGGCAGGGACACCTTCCACTGTCCCAGGCTGCTCCAAGCCCCAGTGTCCAACCTGGCCTGGGACACTGCCAGGGATCCAGGGGCAGCCACAGCTGCTCTGGGCACCCTGTGCCAGGGCCTGCCCACCCTCCCAGGGAACAATTCCTTCCCAATATCCCACCCATCCCTGCCCTCTGGCAGTAGGATGCCATTCCCCTGTCCCTCTGTCTCTTGCCCGAAGTCCCTCTCCAGCTCTCTTGGAGCCCCTTTAGGCTCTTGAAGGGGCACTAAGGTCTCCCTGGAGCCATTTGAGATGGGGGAAGCTGTAGAGAGAAGACTTGGGTGAAGAGTGGATTTCTGGGATGAAGGAGGCTCTTGGTAGGCTGTTATTTTTGGAGAAGAAAGAGAAGGAGAGGGCAAAACAAATCCCGTAGCAAAATTTTATTTTTAAAGTCTTTTGTAAACTGGTGGATTTTCATGGCTGGCAGAGATGTGTCTGGAGCTGTTGAGGAGAAAGCAGGGAAGGGCACAGTGTTTTACCAGGACTCTGCCAACCGTCGGCTCTCACTCCAAATCATTTCCCAGCACATCTCTCTGCACGCAGCTGGTTCTGTCTGCTGGTCCTGTATCTACAAAGTTGCTTTCCCAGAGAAAGTAGGGAAAAAAAAACTTCTCTAAAGCTACTGATGCTCACATCAGGTCTTTTAACTTATTTCAGGATGGTTTAGGCTGAGTAAACGCAACAATAGATCTTGACTTTGCTCTGCCCCTGGGGCTCTTCCAGCAGGTGATGGACTGCAGCAGGCTCTGCCTTTTATTTCTCCCCGAGTGCTTCCAAGGGTTGTTAGTTCAAGGGGGAAAATATATTTCCTTAGTGATTTTATAGCTTTTGTGGATATTTGCTGCCTCCTTGTGACAGTACAAAGATGTGTATGGTGCTGTTCCCCTGAAATACAAGGGTACTGTGGTGTGCGTTTTAGCAGAAGTTTTTATTAGTCTTTAATTGTTAATTCCTTGCTGTGTTTTCTCACAAAAATCTTGGCTGTGGTGCCAGAAATGGGCAGGAAAGGGAAACCAATGAAAGACTCTGGGACATGCAGACTTGTGCAGTGTTGCATTTTGGAAAGGAGATTTAGTAATAAAGGTGATCCTCTTAGTTCTCCACTCTAGCTTTCTTCTCTGAGGGAGTAAATAATACGTAGGGAGACATATTTACAGTGCCACTGTAAATGTGGCACCTGGGGGACATGGTTTAGTGGTGGCCTTGGCAGTGCTGAGTTAATGGTTGGACTTGATGATCTTAGAGGTCTTTTCCAACATAAATGATTCTGTGATTCTATGAAATCAACTCAAAATAAGAGGTCCAACAATTTTCAAATTGCTGAGGTCACTTTTTTCCTGAAAAGGGGCCATCCTTGTAGCAGTTAAGCATGTTTTGATTTGCATCTTCTATTTGGTGTGTCTATTTCTGAAGCTGTCTGATAGATACATGTGACTGGAGCATGTTACTGTGTAAAGGTGGAGACCTTGTTGACTTTGCTGGCTGTGGGTGGCACAATGCAAGTTCATCTGTATCCCTGACCTCCTGAGAAACTCCTCCTGGAGAAACTCAACTGAAATAGGTAATTTAACAGAGGTGCTCGAGATTAATGGCATTTTGCCATTGGTGGCATTTTTCCTCTGCCCTTTGCACTTCCATCTTGTTTCCCCAAAAAAAGGTGTATTGAGGAGATAAACCACAGAAAAGCCATGGCAGCTGCTTATGTTGCATATAAACTGCATCTAAAATCAGAAAATCATGGTATGGCTTGAGTTGGAAGGGACCTTAAAGCCCATCCAGTTCCACAGCAGTTACACCTTCCACTACCCCAGGTTGCTCCAAGCCCTGTCCAACCTGGCCTGGAACATTTCCAGGGATCCAGGGGCAGCCACAGCTGCTCTGGGCACCCTGTGCCAGGGCCTCACCATCCTCACAGGGAAGCATTTGTTCCCCATATTCCATCCAGCTTGCCCTCTGGCAGTTTGAATGCTTTCTTCTGAAATGAAGCTTCTTGCTGGAGTCACGAGGTGAAGACAATTGCCTGGCAGGTGTTGGCTTTGGCAGCCTGTCCTGGGCGCTCCTGCAGGTACTTTGAATATATTTCTTTTTCATGGTTAAATGTAATGTGGAGCCAGGATCACTTTCCTCCACTGCCTTGAAAATTTTGTTGTATTTTCATTCTCCATTTGTATAATGATATTAAAACATTACTGAAAACAAAGCAGACCAAAGATTTAGCTCATGGCTGGGCTGAGCTGGGTTTGCAAGGATACAATTTGGATTTTTGCTCTTCAGGGAGCACATTTAGATTTATTGAAGGAAAAGAGAGCTTAAAAGAAGAAAAAAAAAGCTTAGCAAAGCCATTAAGTGTGGTGGCATTTGTGCTGTGGGAAGCTAACAGGAGTTTAATGCCCCGTCCCTGGAAATGTCCAAGGTCAGGTTGGATGAGGCTTGGAGCAACCTGGGATAGTGGGAGGTGTCCCTGCCCATGCAGGGAGTGGAACTGGGTGGGCTTTAGGGTCCCTTCCAAATTCAACCATTCTGTGATTCTGTGAATCCCAAGACAAATGCGAGCACTCAAAATTTTTTCTATTCCTTCATTCAGTTGTGCCCATGCAAGTGTGGAATAAGTGAAATTCCATCTCATACAAGAGTAACCTTCTCCTGGAGAGAAATACTGTTTCCAGGTGCTGTGGACAGTCTGCTGTAAGAAATAGCAGGCTGATGGTATGAAATCCTCAGTCCTGGACAATGCATGTTTGCTTCTGTCCTGCAAAGAGCAGGGAAATAGACTTGATCTTGATGGGTCCTGTGAAACTAAGATACTCTATGATTCTTCAACAAGATAGCAATTAAGGATTTAATGTCCATGCCTTTTACTTACTGGAGGCGCATTGTTTTTTTACTGCAAAACTCAGTAGTAATCCAGTACCTTTAAATAAGGAAAATAGCCATTAAAATGCTTGTCTAAACTATTTGTGTTTGCAGAAACATGGCCAGGCTTTTACAGTGCAAGAATGTCAGATTTTAATATTTAGAGAAAATGTGGTTGAAGTGATTTCTTAAAATGAAAGAGACAAAACAAATCTCTCCATGCTCCTCCTTAAATTTATAAAGAAACAGGCGCTGTAGGAGTCTTTAAAAGCTGTGCAGATATTTCAATGCTGAAGTCACAGAATCCCAGACTTGTCTGGGTCGGAAGGGACCTCAAAGCTTATCTCATTCCACCCCCTGCCATGTCACAAGGGCCACCTTCCACTATCCCAGACTGCTCCAAGCCCTGTCCAGCCTGGCCTTGGGCACTGCCAGGGATCCAGGGGCAGCCACAGCTGCTCTGGGCGCCCTGTGCCAGGACCATGAAGTCAAACAAGTGCAAATTTTTTAATGTTATGTGCTATATGATAGTAAAGCATGTTTCTGTGCATATCTAAGCCTGAAAAGTGTAATCCCATCACTGACTGGCTGCCTTTGGGTGTGTGTGCCCAATCCATGGAGTTTTCATAACATGTAGTCTGTAGATGGTGATACGGCAACAAGAACAGTCTCCACCTTTTGCATTTCTCAGGGAATGGTTCCTGCTGTCTATCCTGCTTTTTAATTATAGGTATTTCCAAGTCATAGTATCACAGAATCATTTAGGTTGGAAAAGCCCTCTGAGATCATCGAGATCAAGCACTCCCCCGGCATTGCCAAAGCCACCACTGCCCATGTCCCCAGTGCCACATCCACACGGCTTTGAAATCCCTCCAGGGATGGGGACTGCCAGGGCTGGACAGCCCTTTCCAGGAAGGAATTGTCCCAATCCACCCTGAGCCTCCCCTGGCCCAGCCTGAGGCCGTTCCCTCTCCTCCTGTCCCTGTTCCCTGGGAGCAGAGCCCGACCCCCCCGGCTGCCCCCTCCTGTCAGGGTGGAGTGTGAGAACATCTTTGCAGTCCTTTGCAAAGTTTCTCTTCAAGAGAAATCCCTGTTGGAGCATCCAGAGCCCAGCAGTTAATGTGAATGCTGCACTTGAGCAAATAAGTCATCTGTTCTGGTTAATCTTCCTGTCAATGGAAATTTTCCTTTAAACTGTCTTTCAGTATGTGCTGGAACATGCAAACAGGTTTGCAGATGTTTTCTGTAACCCATCAGTGCAGTCCTTTAGGAAAGAGGCTTCCACTGGGGTTCAGATTTTAATCTTAGCCTGTGTGCCTTGAAGTTGCTCATTAGGTATTCAGTGTGATAAGATCATAACTGTCAATACAATTGTTGTTATTGTTGTTGTTATTAGTATTTACTACTCCTTTTTGTTATATATACTTCCTTGCATTTTCCCTAGAAATTCATAAATCCATTCATCCTTTTTTCCCCCCCTCTTTTGACTGAAGAAAACCAATATAGTTTTGGGAAATCAAGAAGTGCCTGTAGTTCTGCAACAGCCTGTTTACAAGAATTCACCTACTTTACACTGTATCTTATTTTTGTAATTTGGAAAAGAAATAATAATCAATTTTCTCTGCTTCTTTCAAGGCTTCTCGTTTTGGGGGTTATCCTCTCACTTAAAATATCACCAGAGATAGGCAATAGTGGCTTTTCGAATCTGATTAAATCTTTTACCCTTACTGTCATTTAAGGAAGTCAGGTAGAGAACTTTGGAACAACAGTTTTCCCTGAAAATAACTGTGTCATTCCTCACTGGGTATCACAAGCACTGAACCGTGCTGGATTTTCTTTCATCAATGCATCTCTAATTATTATTTTAACTTTTCATTTCTTGGAGTTTTTCAGCTGCCAGTATGTTATGAACAAAGGCAATAAAATATTATTTTCTATTTTTTTTCCCTGTCCTTTCCAGTTGTTTCCTGTCATTGCTCCTGGTGGCAGCTGTGGTTTGGAAGATTAAACAAAGTTGCTGGGCATCACGACGGAGAGAGGTGAGAAGGATAAAATGTGTTCCTTAAATGTCTTTTTAATAGTTGTTCTCGCTAGTATTTATTCACATATGCATCACATTAACCTTAAATTGAAGGCTAAGCTAATTCAGTTAATACTGCTGTTTAGGCCTTTAGTGTATTTTTGATTACAGTTTCAGTGACAAATTATGTTATTTTAGTATCCGGATGCTGCAGTTTCTGTGAAGCACCAAAAAAATAGGGGTGAATATCCTGAATTCCCAGAACTTCTATTTCTAGACAACATAAGTACAAAACCACATAAATTAGGAGATTCTGCACATCTGTTTCAAAATAGGAAACAGAAAATAGAAACATTAGCTCTTGCTTTAATATGTTAAAAAAAGAAGTCAAATCCCCATTTTCAAATTAAACCTTACTCAGATATTTTGGGAGGTTGGTTTTTCCCCCCCCGGAACATTAGGAGTATAAGAAGAAGGTGGGGAAGCCACCCAGGATTTAGAAAGCTGTAGTTTACTACTTAAAAATGCAAATTTTAGAGCCAAAGTTTTTTCTTCTTCACCTACCCATGGTCCAAACCAGCTTCACAACTTTTTGCATTTGCATCATGTAAATAACTTTGTGCTTTACACCCCAAAATCTAGTTCCTCCTTGTTTATCCCTGATTTTTTTTTCACTGCCTTCTTCTCTTGCTTCTCAATGGAACCTTGTTTCCTGTTCCACCCAAAGCACTCAGGGTGACCAGGGTGAGGTGGCCAATTGTTGTGGCACACAGAATGTGTCCTTAGTCCTCATTTTCCAGCACAAATGCCAAATACCCGAGTTGTGTTTGTAGAGAAGTCCTGTGTGCCACAAGCAACCAACCACACATTCATTGGGTTTTCTCAGTGCTAAAAGCATGGTAGGAGAGCCCCATATAATGTACAGGTATCAGAGGTTGGGCTGGGCTGCACCTGGAATTATTTCTAGGAGCTTTGTCTTGTTTTAATCTGTTTATTTCTATGCAAAAGGAGAGAAGCGAGACATTATTCGAGCAAGTCCATGTGCACTTCCTGTGTATACTTATCTATATGTCATAACCTGAGGCCAGATTCCCTAAGGAATAAGGTGTGTTTCTCCCCTGCTTTGGGATTTTCAGGTGAGATCTGCCCATTCCTATAGGTTTTCCTCCCAGCTGTCCTGCTAGGATGAAGCTCTTGGCAGCTGCAGACACCCAGCTGTGTCACTGTTCTGTTCAAGAGTGGTTTGTTCCCACATAGGAGTTGATCAAGAGGATTTGGGGGATTAATTTTTTCAGTGCTGGAATTCTTTGTAAGTCCCTGTTTCCTGCATATCTTCAAAAATCTGTAGCTGGTTGTACTTTGCAGTGCAGTGGTGTGAATAATATGAATTTATTCCATACGAGGAGCTCCTCTGTGGTAATAAAGCAGGATGATGTCTGATAACCCTTCTCCTCTTCTTCCTCTTTCTGCTTCAGATGTTTCTGCTCTTACTGGTGAACTCGCTGCAGAATATAATCATTGCTTTTCAAACAGATAACCCTTAATCTTGGAAATAATGGAAGTCTTTGAGGTTTTCTGTATTCTCTGAAGGTAGATCAGTTTTTACTAGGGCAGCTGGTTTTTTCCTGCTCACTTTCTTGGCAAGAAATGAAGTCAGCATAACATTCCCTGTGGCTCCTGGGGTTAAATGTTATCTAGGAATGTATAAGGAATACAGACTGAGAAGTAAATACTGTGCTTTGGAGCTCAGTTAAAGTATTTGAGCAGTGGCCTAAGTGAGAAATGTCTCTATAAATTAAGTTACAGTCTGATGCATGTTTTAAGGAAAAAAAAGCTGGACTACTGGCAACATATTGGCGTGTTTTGGTCTAAATTCAATCTACACGTGTGGCTGTTTGACAGGCAGTTGTTCAGGGTGGTGTTTTCCAGGCACATTCCTGTCTTTTGCTGTTATTTGTTATCTAAGATGATTTTTTTAGCTTGAAGGTAGAGTTTCTTTGTACTGACTCTCAATAAACCAAAGCAAAGGTCTCTTTAGTAGTTAAAAATAATGATCAATGCCCCGTCCCTGAAAGTATCCAAGGCCAGGCTGGACAGGGCTTGGAGCACCCTGGTCTAGTGGAACGTGTCCCTGCCCATGGCACGGGTTGGCACTAGAAGATCTTCAAGGTCCCTTCCAACCCAAACTGTTCCATGATTCTACAAAATGCTGCAGCCCTGAAGGAAGATCTTTCTCTGGTTTGGGCTGTATTTTTAGCAGTAGTCAAGTTACAATCACCTGTTTCCCATGTGCTTGTTCTCTAATCTTAACCCAGAAGTCAGTAAGATATGATGCAGTGTGCAGGTAATTCCCAGCTGTCCAACACATCTGCTTCCAACCCAAGCACTGAAAGTGCCCAGCTTCTTCTCACAGTGCAGAGTGAAAAGCTGATCGCTGAGACTTGTTTTGAGATATGTGTAGGGCAGAAAAAGAAGTGTGCTGACAGGTTTAGTAGTCAAAATTACTCAGCCAGGATTGCTTGGAAAATGTGGTGGGAGAAGGCATACAGCTGTGCTTGGTGTGGCTGGTTAGTGGAACACAGCAGCATCATTTGGTTGAAACCAAGTTTGCTTTGCTCCTTATGGAGAAGGCAGCATGCTACAAATCCAAAATCTCCATCAGGATCTTGTGAAATATACAAGATTCTCCTGACTTCTTTCCTCTTCTGTATTTCAGCTGCACTTCTCTGGCCAGCTGCTTGCATGTGTCCGTGTCAGTGCTTCTCAGCCTCCTGACTGAAGGGGCTGTTGGGTGTGCAAACATGGTGCAGCCAATGTGTAGGAAAATGAGTTTGGAACACAGAGAAAGTTCAGACCTTGCAGAGTGTAAAACTTGACCTGAAGTAAAAATGGGAATGATTTGTGCCATATCAGGTGTTGGAGTGAAAGCTCCTCTGGACTCAGGCGCAGAGGGAAGCCAAAGCACAGGGGTTGAATTAAAACTTTGGACAAGCTGAGATACATGAAGCCACACCAAAGTGAAATAGAAGTATAGATTTTTAACTTCAGTAGAAATATATGCTAAGTGCCTTAAACATTAAAAAGGTGTAGCAGAGGCCTTAAACACAGTTCTTACTGCAGCAGTGTTACCTTTTCACAGAATTCTTTACTTTAGACAAAATATAGATAGAATTACACTGTTCACGTTTTTTAGATGGAGTGTTCACATAAACAATAAGAGCTGATAGAAACTGTATATGGAAATCTGTGTAATACCCATGTAGTACTTGTGTGAGGCTTACGACTGTTAGAATTAGACCAGGATAGGTTAAGAAAAAGAAAACTAGAATCGTGTGTTAATCTTATTGGTCAGTTAACAAATATAATCCACACTGCTGTAAGAAAAAATATAAAGCTTATAGAATTAGAAGAAAAAGTTGTTTTTGCCTGCTGTTTGCTGTTGCTGCTTGCCTTTATCATGTAACCCCCTTCAAACTCTGCCTTCAAGAAAGCTGTGAGACTGTGAAATAAAGAACTTAGCAGAACAGCAGCCTCCTCTGCTCTCCTACCCTGGTCCAAGAAGGAAGGGTAACCCATCCAAGCTCAACAATCGGGCATTCAGGAGATGGGGTTGTAAACTGTGTGTTTATTCCCTTGCCATTGAGTCCCAGGTTTGAGTATCTTCAGACATCTTAAAAAAGGAAAATAGAAATAAAAAGGCAGCTTTTATAGGAGGCTTAGAATAAGGTGACTGACATTAGGAAATAGGGATAGGAAACCTTTCTGTCTTGTCTATAGAAAATGACATGTTAAAGGAATCAAGGTGGTAAGAGAGAATAACGCACAAAGTATGAGCATGATGTTAGAATTTTAATATGCTCATCTGCTGTCAGGAATTTTCTGTGCTATTGTTCTGTTTTTGCATCCAAATCCTCTTTTCTTCACCCTCAGTCTGCTTTGTTTCCTTCACTTGGAGCAAGGAGTAGCTCCCTCCCAGCAAAGGGATCATGGCTGACCCAGGGTGGTGAGGGTCAGCTGGATCACTCTCTGTGCCTCTTTGGAATGTGGTGGGAGTTTCAATAGCAAGCACCTACAGAGATAACTAAATTTGGATGTCTAGAGCTCAATTTAACCCTTAACATTAAATGATCTGTATTTTGCCTCCTTTCTTGCCAAGACTATCTAAGACTGAATATTTTCACTCTGCGAGTCACCCAGTTATTCAGGATGGGGTTTGTGTATTGATTTACTGCAGGAATTATCCTTCTCCTTCTTGATGTCCTTACTGAGACCTTTTTCCCTCCCAAGTATATTCAAAACTTAGTAGTGCTTCTGTTTCCACTGGCATCCTCCCCTGTAACATCCATGCACACGGAATACCACGTAGGCAAGCAAATTTCTATGTTTTTTACAGCAAAGATGTTCCAAGGGATGTGTGCTGTGTATTGCTTATTGCCCTGCCTTCCTTTCCTTCCCCTTCCTGCTCTCACCTGTTAGTATTTCATTCATCTCTTAGATCTTCTCTCGCAGACTGTGATTAAGGGCATCCTTGGTCAAAGAAAAAGCTTTAGATTTGAAATATTTTCAAACTAACTGTAATTCAGGCTCTTCATCATTGTTTAGAGTCTCCAGTGGTGTTTTGGACCAGGATCTGCTCCAAGGGATTTGGTATCAAACTTATGCAGAAGTATTAAAAGGTCTGGCAACAAATACCTCTAGATTTGGGCAGTCCCAGGTGCTTTGGAGGGTTTCCTGGTGTATTCTCTAACCTCACAGCAGTCATTTGCCATGTAGACCTTCTTGTTCCATAGCACTGACAGCACTATTTGGTGTCTGTCAGCAAAAAGAAAATATTAAGCTTTAGTTTGGGGTGGTTTGTAGAGAAAACAAGACTTGGAGGAGTGAGAAATGACAGCCAGCAGGTGACTGAGGAGGTCAAGTCACATGGTGAGCACACTAATTTCTCTCTTTACAGTGGGAAGCATAAGCCTGATTATCTTTTATTTATGCAGTTAAGGTGGGTTTACTTCCCAGAATAGCTATTCCCCGGATGATAGACTGAAGTAATGGTGGCTGTGGTGTTCTAATAACTGTATGTAAATTTCCATTTCCTGCATTTATGAGTAGTAAAATAAGAGCGCAGTGTTACTACTGGGTGTAACAAGTTATTGGAGTACTGTGTCCACACTACTCTCAGCAATGTTTTGGGTATTGCAGATGGTGGAGAACAACACTGAAAGATTAATTTGTTATCTGGAAGATAAGCAAGAGTTTAAAGCACCACAAATTCCTCATTTTCTCCAAGGAAGAACATACTGAGGTTTGGTGATGCCAGTCAGTGGCTGTGGAAAGGAATCATAGCAGATTCATGATGGGATGAGGATCTTCTAAAGGATCTGCCAAAAGTTTAAACAGTATGTCCCTGCCCATGGCAGGGGATTGGACTAGATGAACTTTAGGTCCTTTCCATGCTGAACCAGTCTGTAACACCCAATGTCAGCAACTGTAAAAAAGTGAAAAACTGGGTTTTTTTTCCCCTTCTTTTTAATGGCAAAAGTGGCAATGCCAATGATTTCTATTTTTAGAAACATGGCTCTCAGAATCAGTGCTTTTGGAAGGACCTTTTCTAGGTCAAGCACATGGTGCAATTCAGTGACTCGTACTAGGCAGGAGGTCAGATCAAATAATCGTAACTTTCCACTCTCCCTAAATTTAAAATCCATGAATGGGAACCAGCTCATAGTGCCAGGAGGCTTTTTCCGAAATACAAACACTGTGTGCTCCGCAGTGATCCATGTGGCTTTGGTCACCAACTGAAGGAAACTGTAGCAGAAATAAGAGATGCCCTGAAGAGGAAAAACATCCCAAAATATTAGTGTTGACAAGAGATTCCCGCTTAGGGGGGAAATTGATGGTCTGTTTTTGTTTGAACATGCTCCTGTCACTTCTGTGCCCAGTGCAGCTCATCTCGGGGGAACTTGCAGATGGCCAGTTCCAGCTGACCAGTTGGGTCTTCAGCCTCTCTGTGTAGGACACCATTGGATTGGGCTGGCAGTCACAGACGTGGCGCTGGCAGACGACTGAGGCCTTGTAACAGTGGGGCTGGTGCTAGAGAGTTCAGTTGGTTTTGTATCCCAAAAAAGAACTGGTGGGAACTTGAGCAAAGATGAAGCTGGAGTATGAAATTAGATGAAGCTCAAGTATCATCCTTGGGATACCAACCCATTGGATCGAACCTTCTGTTTGGCAGGGGGTGGAACTGGATGGGCTTTTAGGTCCCTTCCAACCCAAGCCATTCCATGATGCTGATTCTATCAAGCCCATCTTTGGGAGAGTTCAACCTTGTTTAGAAAAAGCTCATGACTGCAGGTGTATTGAAGGTGTTCTCGTTTCAGACTCCCAAGGTCTCTTTCTGATGGTAGGCATCAGCTGTACAGGTATCTAATTTAGTTATTTCGAAAAATTAGGGAGAGAAGGAGTGTTGTGTACTTACTCCAGAAGAGCTCTACTGAGCTAAAGCTTCATTGTGCTATTGTGTAATTATCAGGTATTGGTGTATATTTTGGTCTGCATGGACTAGATCCTTCTGATCTTTTAAAAAGAAATGATCTTATTCTTCTTATTAAAGGTCAGGATTTCTATGCCCTCCTACTGGGCATGATTGTGATGAATAACTTGCTTATCTTAATCAGCCCTGAATTAAATATCTTCTCTCATTTCAGCATGAGGCAACTTCCCGGCAGCTTTGCTTTCTGGTTTGTTATAGTTCTGAAGTGTGGAAATGCCTGTTGAGAAGGATTTGAACATTAATTCTCTCCTCCTCTCCCTTTCAACATAGCCTGCAAAGTCAGTTACAAAACTAATTAGCTAACATTAATATGTGCACTGCTCTAGGGGCTTAAAAACTTAATTTTCAGTGATGATGAAAGCATCAGAGAAAATTGTTTGTTTGTTGACTTACATGGTAGTTAGTGTAATTGTAGTTAAATGCTTTAAATCACTTAGTTCTGAGACACTGTGGCTCATCATCATGGAATATTTATGGCTCTTATGTTTATTTTTTGCTGATGCCAATTTTTGTTTTGGAAGGTAACTCCATTGTCTTCTCCCCTTCCCCTCAAGGTCACCAAGTTACAATGATATAAAGCAAATGTTCCTACAGCAGGATCTATATATTACTTCCAAGTAATGTACAGTGATTCTCCTTGGAGCCAGGCTGGGAGAGCTGGGGGTGTTCAGTCTGGAGAAGGGAAGGCTCCAGGGTGACCTTAGAACTCCTTGCAGGGCCTAAAGGGGCCCCAGGAGATCTGGAGAGGGACTTTGGACAAGGGATAGAGGGACGGGATGCAGGCAATGGCTTCCCACTGCCAGAAGGCAGGGTTAGATGGGATATTGGGAAGAAATTCCTGGCTGTTGGGGTGGTGAGACCCTGGCACAGGGTGCCCAGAGAAGCTGTGGCTACCCCTGGATCCCTGGAAGTTGGACAGGGCTTGGAGCAACCTGCTCTATGGAAGGTGTCCCTGCCCATGGCAGGGGGTTGGAATTAGATGGTCTTTATGGTCTCTTCCAACCTAAACCATTGCATGATTCCATGGGGCCTGAGCACCTGTTGGAGCTGGCCCAGCAGACATGCAGATGCATCAAGCTGCCACTGCCACCAGGGCTGGAACCTTCTCCACAGGTCCTTGGGAACCTGGTGAGGGTGGTGTCCCCTTTCCACACTGATTGTCAGCAGCCTGCAAGCTGCTGGGAGATGTCATTACAGGTGAGTTCTGGGACGTGTCCCCCCAGCTAAGTTAATCGTGCCTGAAAATAGGGTGTTGATAGTTTATGTGCATACGGAAATAGTTATTTGTGCATAAATGGGACATGCTGCCTGCTGAATTCAAATGGAGTCCTTGAAGCAAAAGGATTTGCAGGAATAAGCTCAAAGTACCAGTCTGAACTAACTCAGCCTTTACTCATAGGTGTTCCATCCCTCTAATCATCTACATCTTCCTTATCTTTCTCCCCTTGCTGTGACACTGGAGCTGGGACTTTCTGTAGACTTGCTGTGGTTTGTGAAGGGTCTGGGTTTTGGTCCATCTCTGCAGTACTGACAGGAGTGTGGCTCAGAACACACAGCTGATTTTGGAGTCTCCTGGGTTTTCAGGTTGGCTGTGGACAGCATGGAGAGCACAGTGTGTGATTTTGCTTGTTCATGGGGGGAGCTTGATTTTTTCCATGGTGGTACAGAACTACAGGATCAGAGACCCAGTTCAG
>NW_008235730.1:377371-379875 GCF_000691975.1 Corvus brachyrhynchos | reverse complement strand
ATCCTTGAGGCACTATCTAAAATTCATTGCAACCTTGAAGGTTATCATATGAATATTTAAGGATGACTTCTAATAGTATTTGTCTCATCAGGATGAGAGGGAAGAGCCTCAAGCTGTGCCAGGAGAGGCTTAGGGTAGACATAAGGAAAAATTTGTTCACAGAAAGGGCTTTCCGGTTCTGGCACAGCTGTCCAGGGCAGTGGAGGAGTCCCCATCCCCGGAGGGATTTCAAAGCCATGTGGATGTGGCACTTGGGGACATGGGTTATTGGTGGCCTTGGCAGTGCTGGGTTAATAGTTGGACTCAATGGTCTTAGAGGGTTTTCCAGCCTTAATGATTCTGTGATTCTATCAAAGTAAAGGAATGTGTAGCTTGCTTTGTTGGAATGTCTTCAACAAATGTTCTTCTCAAACCAAATGTATGTCCTCAGGATGCTTGGAGTAGCTGTACTTCTAAAAAGAGCAACCTGTGGGTCCAGAAATATCTGAATTTCAGAAATACCTTGAAAAATTAGAGCTACAAGTTTCCTGGGGAAAAACCCACTGTTGATCAGACCATCACTCTTTTCTGGCTCTCGTTGTTGAAGTTCACCTCCTTCGACTGTGGGTTGGTGTAATGGTCCCAGACATACCAGCAGACATACTCAGGCTGCCTGGCCTGAATACATCCTGTCTGCTGCAATTTTCTTCCCTTTCGGTGGGATCCTGCTTGCTTTGCTTTTACTCTCCATTGAAATGAAAGCTCATTCATGCCTGCTGCTCGCTTAACACACCCATGGTTCTAGAATCATAGAACGATAGAATGGTTTGGCTGCTAAGGGACCTTAAAGCTCATTTCGTTGCCCCACCTGCTGTGGGCAGGGACACCTCCCACTATCCCAGGCTGCTCCAAGCCCCATCCAACCTGGCCTTGGACACTTCCAGGGATCCAGGGGCAGCTGCAGCTTCTCTGGGCAACCTGTCCCAGTACTTTACTACTGTCCTCCTTGAGTTCCTACTGGTTTCCTTCCTGGTGTGTTTTCCTTCTTCAAAAAAATTGAGACAAGTTGCTCATGTAAATACTGGAGTTTATTAAGAGTTCAAGATGGCTGTTTCAATAAGCTTGTTTTTAAAGCCATTCTTCATAAGGAGCAAATAAAATCCAGAATGTGTGCCTTTCTTCTGGAAAAGGCACCATTATTTCATGGCTGAAAATACCAGAGCCCTACCCCCAAAGCTCCTGGAGCCCTGTGCTCATGAAGCAGTCTCTGCAGAGGGCAGTTGCTGAGGTGGATGTAACAGGATGGCTATATGGAGCCTGGTGGCTGTTTTATGGTGGGAATAAAATGTCCAGGCTTTTCTTGTCAGGAAGCACGGCATAGGTTATATTAGTCAATTAACCTGGTAACCTGAATAGCTGTTTGTCTTCTCTGTGAGAGCCTGCACTACTGCCTGACAAGGCTTTCCTCACTTCCTCAGGAGGTTTTTCTCCCATCAGTAACACACTCTTCATTTTAGATTGTCCATTACTCAAAATGTGTGAATTTAAAATATTCCTGGTAGGAATCGCTTTATTTGAAGGGTTCCAGGCCGGGTTGGACTGGGCTTGGAGCAATCTGGTCTAGTGGAAGGTGGAACCGTAGCAGGGGGTGGAACAAGATGATCTTTAAGGTGTCTTCTAACCCAAACCATTCCATGATTCCATGATATGGAAAAAAAATCAAGCTCAATGCAAATAGAAGTTGTGGACATTCTCACAGTTTGCAGTTATTTAAATATTAAATGCCAGAGGTGTATTCCAGGACAGGCTTTTTGATGTGATTTCTTTCTAAGCCTGTCAAATGTTTTGCCTTTAAAATCCTCTTCCTAAGTGATTTTAAATATTCCTAGGTTGTCCTATTAATTGTGTCATCTGGAAAACAAGGGTTGGCTTGACAGAGTATTGAGGTTCATTATCTGAAATCCCAGAAAACCCATCATTAGGAGTGAGGGAAAGGCAGGTTCTGGGGTATCTAGATGTTAACGGCTGCTGACTTGTAAAGCCATGATCAGCCTCTTGACTGGGGAAAAGTTACAATTTCTCCCTTACAGCATCTGAAAATCTTTTAATTAAAAATTTGACACGCCAAACAAATATTGCAGGATAGATATGTGTCTGGGTTAAACAGGCATGGTACAAGCCTTGGGGGAGAGAGTGACATTCAAGTTATAGAACAATTATTTCTTAAATTAGTTCTTAATTTTTAGGGGGAACTTTGCAACATAACTTGTGCTACACCAGAAGCTGGCGTTAGGAAAAGGATGTTGCCTTAGGCATTTGCTGCTTTGGTTGCATCCTGGACCTCTGATTTTACCTGGTTTGGGCATTTTTATGCTCACGTGAGACACACCTGCAGAGCTGCCCCAGCCCTGGGGCCAAGAGCAGAAGGACGTGGAGCTGCTGGAGAGAGCCCAGAGGAGGCCCCGGAGCTGCTCCAGGCCTGGAGCCCCTCTGCTCTGGAGGCAGCCTGGGAGAGCCGGGAATTT
>NW_008235730.1:365915-377093 GCF_000691975.1 Corvus brachyrhynchos | reverse complement strand
GGCCGGGTTGGACACTGGGGGTTGGAGCAGCCTGGGACAGTGGGAGGTGTCCCTGCCCATGGCAGGGGGTGGAACTGGATGACCTTTGAGATCCCTTCCATTCCAAACCATTCTGTGATTCTATATTCTCAAAGCTACTTTAGACTTCAATAGGAGTCATGTTGCCAAATTGCACATTTTCTTTAGTAAAATAACTTCCTTTGAAGAACTAATAGCTTTTAGTTCGTCAGTCTCTTGGACATCTTCATCAGGACAGCTTGTTCATTGATTTTATAGCCATTAAACAAAGCACTTTGCGATAGCTGAAGGGGACAATTACAGGAACAACAACCCAGCAATCTGTTTCACACTTGCTTTCGTCTGCAATCTGCTGGTGTGCTTTAAATACCCTAACACTCCTCGTGTCCTTTTACCCAAGTGTGAGTTACACACAAGTTTGCTTACGAACACTCCATTTCTGTGGATTTGTTGGGTTTTTGCTTAGTGACAGTATCTACAATCTGCTCAAAATGCCTTTTTTCCCCCCTTTCTTTTTTTCTTTCAAAAATTAAGGAAAACTTTATCACATGCCTTTTATGGCAGTAAAATTTTACAGTTCTTTTAACTAGACTGAGAGCCATAGAAGCTCATACACCCCTCAAGCTTATCTGCATTGACCTCATCATGCCTTGCCTGCACCCCCAAGTTACAGAGACAGTCCTCTAGTTTTCTGCACTGAAAATGTCTCAAAATTATAGGTGATTTGGTGAAGCAAAGACCGAAAAAGGTTTCCAGAGGGTTGTAATTAGTGGCACAGGGTCTGGTTGGAGGCCTGTCACTGGTGGTGTCCCCCAAGGTTCTGTACTGGGCCCAGTGTTGTTTGAGTGGTTCATCAGTGATTTGGATGAGGGGTTGGTGCCTCCTCAGCAGTTCCCTGATGACACAGAGGTGGGAGGAGCAGCCAGTCCCCCCGAGGGATCTGTGTTACCCTTCAGATGAATCTCAACAGGTAGGAGAGATTGGCACAGAGGAGCCTTCTGAAATTCAGCAGGGGCAAATGCAGGGGTCCTGCACGTGGGGAGGAACAACCACCAGGTCCTGGTGGACAGCCAGCTGTCCCTGAGCCAGCAGTGTGCCTTGGGAGCCAAGAAGGCCAATGGGATCCCAGGAGGCATCAGGAAGAGCAGTGCCAGCAGGTCAGGAATGGGATCCTGCCCCTCTCCTCAGCCCTGGTGAGGCACATCTGGAGTGCTGTGTCCAGCTCTGGCCTCCTCAGGACGGGAGGGAGAACATGGATGTCCTGGAGTGGGTCCAGAGGAGACTGCGGCGCTGAAGAAGGGCCTGGAGCATCTCCCTGCCTGGAGAGGAGCCCCAGCTGAGAGGGGCCCTCAGCCCTGGGTGTCCCTGCTGCAGGGAGGGCTCCGAGCAGGGCCCAGCAATGGCACAGAGCAATGGGCAGGGCCCGCTCGCAGGAAGGGGGTGGAACTGGATGATCCTTAAGGTCCCTTCCAACTCAAACCATTCTGGGATTTGGTGATTGTGTGAATTAGTTCTGTCCAAACAATGTTGCTGGATAACGGCGCATTCCTTTCACCTTCAGCTGTGCTGGATGGGGGATATGTGGGGCATCGTGCATTTTGTGGTGTTTCCTGTAGCACTTTTTGAGTGCTGTAAATGATCAGTTCGGGCTTGGAGTGTTGGGTTGCCCTGAATTAATGGGAAAATGTGGGTGGTGATGGTGGGAATTCTAGAGAGCGTTGGTGGTGCCTCAGTCTAGCTTAAAAGTAGAGGATAACTGGTATTGCTGTAGTAAGTAGTGATGGTAAATGTGTAAAGCTGTACAAGAGGTTTGGGCAGTTTCTGCATTTCAGGTGAAGAGCACTGGGTTTTCACTTGCTGTACAAAGTGTTTGCTTCTTCCTTTATTAAATAGAGACACGGAATTCCATTGGACCCCTTGCTTCAGGGAATTCTGACTTCTGTCTCACCTGAGATTAGTCACTGGAGCCAAAAAGAAGTGTGTCCACAGCTCAGCTAAAACTGAAATGCTGTTTCCAGCCCAGCTGTGTAGAAAGTATCTATTTTTTTCGTGTTAAAAAAGGGGAAGCTGCATCGTAATGCTTAGAAGTGCTTAAGAGCACAATAAAAAGATGTCTTGTGTCATGAGTGCTTGTGGGGATTTGCCCAGGAAAAGGTTTTTTATTTTAATAAAACATTTTGCAATAAGGACATATTTGCCATTTTCTGTATTCAGCAAGGAAACAATAAAAAAAGAGGATTATTCAATAGAAGCCTGACAGCATTTTGCTGGTGCTGTTATAAAAAATAGCAACTTCATTCTTACAGTAGTTATATACTGCTGCTAGTTTAATTTTAAAATGATTCCTACAAATCCTGTAGAGTGGGCATCAGACAGGTGATGACAAACAACAGCTTAAAAAGTAAATAACTGCTTTATGGAGATTCAGTCGGATCGTTTTCCCTCCCAGACGTGTCAGGCTCACATTGTGCATTCAGCTTTACTTCCAGTAACTTGTTAAATTGTAGTAATGTGAATATTTACCATTATCTGTATTCTTAAGCCCGTTAAAACTCCTGGAGGTTATTTTTCCATATTCATTGATACCCCTTTGTATTGGGCAAAACCTTTTAGATACATTTGTCTTTCATCTTTGTGTCAGAACAATATGATGATAATATTTTTCTGTTTAATAAATTAGCAACTACTGCGTGAGATGCAACAGATGGCAAGTCGCCCCTTCGCCTCCATCAACGTTGCCTTAGAAACAGATGAAGAGCCACCAGATCTCATCGGGGGAAGCATAAAGGTGAGAGCTGGGGATTTGGGATGGTCCTCACCACAATTAACCATGGATATTTAACACAATAATCCCAAATCCTCTCATTTTTTTATGTACCTGCAAGAAATTGTAAGCCCGGGAGGTCCAACAGGTACCCTTTTAATTTGCTTTTATCCCTTCAGATATTCACTCATAACTTTTAGGCTGGTTCACATTAAAGTTATGCGGATGTTGGATTTGAAGTGTTGGGTTTGCCTTGTTAGTTTTTATGCTTCGAAGCAGAGAAGAATTCAGCTTTACAGCAGAGAACACTGGGCTGCAAATGGAAACCCTTTCCCGTGATATCTCAAAACAAATGTGAATATAATCATGTCTGTGTACTGTAATAGTGTTAATATATGTCTGATTAAAAATACATATTCCAATATATCTTGTGTTTAGCAAGTAGGAGCATGAAGAAATCACTGTCGTACACCAGGCTGGCATATTCTTACACACAACACACTGAATTTTTAGGAAAAGCCTATTTAACAGGTGATGAATTAATTCAAAGGTCTTTTTGATGTGATGCTTTGACCAGCACAGACTTTTATACAAAAAGACAAAATGAAGAACCTGAGAACACTGATTATTTTTCTTTCTCATCTAAGGCAGCTAGATTGTTTTATTTTATTTAGACTTAAGTTTTTTGGAAGACTTTCTCATTAGGCCTTAAGGTTAAGAAGGGTAGATGTAGATTAGATATTGGGAAGAAGTTCTTCCCTGTGAGGCTGGGCAGGCCCTGGCACAGGGTGCCCAGAGCAGCTGTGGCTGCCCCTGGATCCCTGGCAGTGTCCAAGGCCAGGCTGGACACTGGGGCTTGGAGCAGCCTGGGACAGTGGGAGGTGTCCCTGTCATGGCAGGGGTGGCACTGGATGATCTTTCAGGTCCGTTCCAACCCAAATCATTCTGTGATTAGTCCAGATACTAAGTTTCTCACAATCTCTTACTATAACAAGAGAGCTAGTTCTTGTTTTCTTTAAAAAATACGTGTATTTTAATTATTGTAAAGCCCATGAAAGCAGTCTGACCCCAAAACTTCTGTTTGGTGAGTAATAATTTTTAAGGCTTAGCCTAAGTATCAGGAAATGCCGCCATTAAGGTTGCCTATATGGCTTTAGCTTTTCCTTATTTATGTGTAAATATGGTCTGTCATGGCAAATTTTAATACTTTTCCACTTGATTGGTGCCATGCTCCATGTTCTGGGTGGACACTGTGTAGAAACAGCTTTTCAGTATATTGAATCACAGAATAATTAAGGTTGGAAAATCCTTCTAAGACCAGAGTCCAACCATTCCTCCAGCACTGCCAGGGCCACCATGCCCCATGCCCCCACAAGTGCCACGTCCACACAGCTTTCAGATCCCTCCAGGGATGCGACTCCACTACTGCCCTGGGCAGCTGTGCCAGGGCTGGACAGCCCTTTCTGTGAAGACATTTTCCCTAATTACCAATCTAAACCTCTCCTGGTGCAGCATTAGGCTGTTTCCTCTCATCCTGTCTTGTCCCTGGTTTGGAGCATAGTGGAAGTGAAGTAAAATTTGCAAAGGTCCTCAGTAATTCGAGTGATTGAGTATCTGGACTTCCCCTTGGATGCTCTGAGTGGTTCTCCTCCTCAGTGACTTCCTTTTGACTCCAGATCCTCAGATTTTCTGTTTTTTTTTATCATTTCCCTGCTTCTGTCATGAGGCTGGTATCGCGAGTCTACCTGTAATAGCTCACCCAGACTTGGGAATCCACACTTGCGCACTTGGATTGTCACTCACCACACTAGACTGAACCTTTGTTTCACTGCTCTTCCAAAAAGATGTGGGATGCATATGGATGTTGCCATGGGGCTGGAGGCAGATCTGGGAGGATGTAGCCTGGCTGCTGATAGTTTTGGGTTGCAGTCTGTCTGTCTGAGGCCCTTCCCTTCACCTTTTTCTGTTTCTGGAAGTAAACTAGCTAAAAACACCTCTCCTGTGGAATCAGGCTAGAACAAAGCTGTCCTAAACTTTTTGATCTCTGACAAGTTGTCTGCACTCAAGCTACAGAGAGGATAAACTTTGGATCTCTTCAATTCTGATGAGTGCGTTATTTCTTCTCTTGTTCTGCTGCCCTCATCTTGTCTGGCCTCCTTGGGTTACTCTAGAATGGATGAAGAAGCTGGTTTGGAACATAATAAGTAAGACTGTGGAGAAGTACCCTCTTTTAGACCCAGAAATCATTATCAACTGGTAATTGCCTTTGTGCTGATAACTCATATACATGTTTCTTAATGAATTTTGGGCACAAATGAGACGGTCTGATTCATGCAAATGGCACAAACCTGGTACAGGAATCTGGAGCCGAGTAGATGAATGTGGACCTGTAATGTTGTGTCAATGGGTAACTTCATAAAACCATCGAGTCAGTGTTTTGGGTTGGAAGGGAACTTAAAGATCATCCCATTCCAACTACCTGTCATGGGCAGGGACCTCTGCCATCATCTGCTGGCAGATGAGGTGCAGAACAAGGACGCGTCTACATGACAAGGAGAGTTACTAAATTTTATGGGGTTTATTTAGTTTTTTCTCATCTTGGAGAACTTGGGTAGGGAATAAAAGTAGTCATAAAAGGCTGGAGTGTTTCACAAAAGGACAGGAGGCTTGGGAAGGTTGTGGGCTGAAAGCAACTTGGGGAATGATGCTTCTGAGTCTGACCTGTTGGCTCCTGCATGGAAATGAATTTAAAGAGAAATGAAAAACCAGTCTGAGTATCTATGGGGTGTTATGAATTAACGTTAGCCAGCAACTTGGGTTTTTCTCCTCATCCCTTCTGCACCTGCATGGCAAAAAGCTCTTGGCAGGAGAGAGCTGCAGGAAGGTGGGCTGGGGCAATGCAGAATTGGACAACTGCACTTTTCTTTGTGGTTGCTTTGTGGTCTGGCTGTTCTTTAACTCTTAGCCAAGAAAAGAGGGAAATGTTACTGTGGTGCTGGATGTTGTATCCACCCTCCAGTTCCTCTGCCATCCACTATGTCAAAATTTGAGTCTTCATTTTAATGCAAGAAAGCCAGACCTGCATTATCATGAATTCACTGATGGTTTTCTTTCCCCATGGGAATCAAAGCCATTGGTTAATGAAGAGTTGATTTGAAGGTTACAAAGGAGAAGTGGAAAATGGGATGTCTTGTCTGCAAGAGATTAATTTCCTATTCCATTGTCCATAGCCAGTTGGCAGCCAGTGTCAAGCTAGTTCCATCCTAAGCTAATGTTTTCCAGCTGGACAGTATTAGAACTGTATTTTCAATTAGTATTTTTCCTGGGGTACTTAGGAGTAATAGAAAGTGATTTACCTGCAGGGAAGCAATTCCTATTAGAGGCTGCAGCTAGGCAACACGTAACTAGCTGCTTTGGTTTATTTGCCATTCAACAAATACCCACCAAATCACAAATCTACCACTAAATTTGCTTAGTTATTACAAAATCTGTTGGCTTCTCTCTGCAGCTCTTTGTGCATTCAGAGGTGCTGAATATTGCATTTTTTTTCCTAAGAGTGTTTAACTTCCTTGGGTGCCTGGGACTCATCCAAGTGTCTGAACTGGTATTGCTGTAGCTTGGGCTTTTTTAGGGTTTGTTATCGAATTAATCTAAGTCTTGTAATCCTCTGCAGCCATTTTTAGAAGCTTTCCCAAAAGAATTTGGGAAGTTTATAATTTTGACATTGATTTCCATGTATCTTGAAGTTGCTAAAGGCAAGAAGTTACCTTGGAAAAAACATGCACAGCCTAGCAAGCAAATGATGAGGTTGAGCAAAGCACTTACAGGGTCAACAAGAAAATTGTTGCATTGGGAAAAAATTATCCTCAAGTTGGAAAAAAAGGTATTTTGGGATCTTTTAGAGCAGAGCTGGAGCAGTCTTTGCTGTGCTGTGTTTAGTGATCCAGCACATGAAGCCAGTGCTAAGGGTTAATTATCTGTGCATCCATGGTCTTTAGTTTCCTAAAGGGAAAGGGAGAAGCATTTGGTGAGCAAAATCCTTGTGAAGTTCATTTAGCATGTTCTGTACCATTGTGCCAATGTGCATTTAATTCTGCTGTTTGAGGGCTTCACTGCAAATTCTGAATCAGACAGCAAGCTGATTCCTTAAAAATAGCAGAAAAATAGATGGGAAATAGCATCTTACTCTAGTAATTAGTTTGCTTTGTTATGGGAGAAAGTGCTGTTGAGTGGTTTAAAGGCTGCCAGAAGATCCCATCTGTTCAAGAAGTGCAGAGCTAAAGTGATGAGCTGATTTGGGAGTGGGCAGGGGGTACCACAGATTAATTAATATATTTTCAGTCTATTTGTATTTTTTATCCAAGTGATGCCCTTGTTAAATTCCTTTTATGTTGCAATGAAGTTGCAACCAGCAGTAAAGGAGCAGAGAAATGAGTCGTAAGTCCTGTGCCACAGGGTGCAGGGTTTGGGGAAGCTGCAGGGTGAGGAATGATTTGAAATGAAGCATCTGCCGGCTCCAGCACTTCTACAGGGTGAATTCATCTTAATTTTGACACGTAGCTTGATTTTAGGCTGTTTCATGCAGCTGGAGTTCAGTGAAGAACTAAGGGCCAAGGAAGGAACTGATGGTTTTTACAGCTTTTATCCTGTTCTGGTTGTCACTCTTGATGACTCACTTTCCCCTTTACTTCCCACGTTGCTGACCTGCTTTTAGTCCATCAAATCTGCTGATGGACCAACTTCTGTGACCTCCCAAGCTACTCACTCACAGTGAGCTGGGTTAGTGTAAGCGTGGCACAGACACTCCACCGAGCTGAGACTGGGGGTCCTGTGCAAGTAGGCAGATTTGGAAGGAGGGCAGGCTTGAGATCTGATGTATGAAAGCCACGTCAAGAAGAAATGACCAGGCTGTGTCAAATCGTAGAACTGATAAGGGTGGAAAAGACCTTTAAATCACCGTGTGCATTCATGAACACAGCACCACCACTGAGTTGACCATTAAACTATGTCTTCAAGTACCACATCCACAAGGTTTTTGGACATTTCCAGGGATGGTAAGGCCCATTTCCATGGGCAGCCTGTGCCAATGCTTTACAAGTCTTTCCATGAAGAAATTTTCCCTAATATCCAGTCTAAACCTGCCGAGGCGCAGCATTTCTTCTTGTCTGATCGAGATGTGTTAGAGGGGGACAGGGCAGCTTAGGGTTTTTCAAGGGTGATATAAATAAGCTGAAGGTCATTGCTATCCTCAAAAGGATAATAGTTGCAGGAAGGGGATGAAATTGAGGTGAGGAAAATAAACTGAATAATCCTGGTCTGTTGTGGCAGTTGCTGGAGATGGTTCACATGTAGCCTTTGAGGCCGGAAAGGCTGGTGTGGTTCTGCCTGACCTGGCTAGGGTAGGCTCTGGGCCTCTTAACTTGCCTTTGGAAAGGCAGTTTAATTTCTAAAGTCTTATTTCTGAGCTTTCTGGCATTTACTGGTGTTAGGAGCTTTTCCATGCGTTAACACCAAGGAATTCCAAGGCTGTCAGTTTGTAGCTGCGTCTCTGTCTTTAGCAAAACCACTCATTAGGCTCCCTCCTGTAGATCGGGGTGACAAAGGAACACAGAAGGAGGACACCCCAGCTTGTACTTTCTATTTGGTGTTTATTCCCCTTACACTGGCCCACTTTTAGCTCATGGAAAAGTGTGGGATCCCCTTTGAAGGAATGCCAGTGGTAGGAAGGGAGTGTTCCCTGGGCAGCTGAGATGTGTAAAGCAGATTAGCTGCACTAGAATTCCATATAGGCTGGCTGTGGTCCCTCTTACCAAAACATCAACAAAAATACCTGATAAAACCTTCACCTGATGAATTATTTCCAGTTAACAAGTGCCCAGGATCTTGCTTTGATTTCTATTGCAAAATTAGGGGAAAAAATTAGGGGAAACTTTTGCTAGTCCTGTAATATAATATGGAACATAGATATTTGGAAGAGAGCTGTCATGAGATCGGCAGAGATATCTGTTAAGCCTGCCTTGTATTTAGGGAATACTTGGCTGATAAGTGATTTTGACTAGTTTTAGATTTGAGGACTGTAAACATTTCCGCAGGTTGGACCCTGATTTTAGCTGATAAGGAGGAATTTGCTGGAAGGAGAGGAAGGAGCATGAAGCTTCCCACAGGAGGAGGATTTTCTAAGTTCATTTTTTCCCCTCTAACGAGCATCTCTCTGATTGAAGTACTAATAACACCAGCAGCTTCTCAACAGCATTATCAAGGACTTATTTGCATTCATTTATGCCAAGCAGTTGTTTTGTGTGTTGTGTTTGCAATCTTCCTCCAACTGTCCTGTTTCATTGGGTTTTTTTACTTCTCCTTTTTCCTGTGCAAAAACCAGCTGAGTGCTTGAGAAGAACTGTGCAAGTTCTGCCTGTTCACCCATACAAAATCAAAATAAATCCCCACCACTGGCTATATATATATATATATATATACATACACATATGTGTATATATATATCTCCCAGATTTGCTACCCATGGTCTTATCCACCCCCTCCCTGGGGGAGGGCTGGGAATTGAAGACAAAGGACGAGTGTTGGCATCCGTGAGTGGCAAAGCTCAAACTGTGACATGAGATTTGGTCATTTCAGGGGAACTGCCTTGGAGATCCAAATTCACCTCCCAAAATCCTTCCCTTCACCCCGAGCTGGTGGCTGGGTGCTGCTGGACTGACATGTGCACTTGAAAATCCAGAGCAGTTGTTAAATAAAGGGGAAACAGGCTTGGGAACTGGTGCCATGTGGGCTCCAGATATGGGGTGCTCGGATCTGCATTTTCCATTTCAGGCTGTTAACATCCATATGAGGGTTTGAATATGATTTTTATTCAGTTCCTTACATGCAGCAACCCAGTTTTGGGACCAATTCAATTCATTCCCCAGCCCCTTTAAAATTCCAAGGTAGATATCAGGGACAAGGTAAATGTAAATTTTTAATCTAAACTCATTTACTGTGAATTATTGCTGGAAGTTCATTCATCTCTATCTTGCAGGACACACATATTACCCTGAGAATATGATTTTTAAAGCCTAATAATCTATTTTTAATAGGAAATTGCTTGTAACTTGTTTTGCAAATGTTCACTCAGCTTTTAATGGCACAATTTAAAAACTTGCAAATGGAATTTGACCCTTTTTCTACAGAGAGAAATCACCTGAACAAGTGGAATCAAATAATAAAATGGAACTGTTTGGGTAATGTTCCTTTTCTCATCTACCACCATAAGATTTTTCCTTTATTTTAATTTCCTTCCTGGAAATTGAAAACCACGTAAGAGTTATTTGATCAAACCAAAGAAACATGTTTTCTTGTTAAGGAAAAAAAATACTCCATGGTATTTTTTTAAATACATCTTGAAAAGCAATATGCTGGCAGTGTATCACAGAACCTAAATAAAACTGATGCTGTGTTTGTGAAATTATACAGAATATTTATTGTTCTAGCCATTAGTTTTATGTGACACATTATTAACTTCTTGAATTTCTCAAGTAAAAGCAACATAAATAGAAATAATGAGATGAAATAAAAAAGTTTAGGTTGAGCATCACACAATTCAACCTGCTTGGGGAAAGCATTTCACTTTGAAATTGACTCCCAAGGGAACTGGTGGTGTATTCCACACCTGGGTCACCTAGAAATAGGCCAGACAAATTCCTGGGAAATGCCCTGTTCATGTGGAAAGTCATGCTGGAGAAGCTGGACTAATTGAATCACCTAATATGTCTTTTATTGATTTTAATGTCTATAATGGTTTATGCTTTATGCATGTTAAATACACATCAAATCTCAGTAACAACTGGGAATACTTGGTTTTTTAGTGCTGGTTGGGGCCAGTAAAATAATCTGTGGAAAACAGCTGACAACAGATTTCGCTGCCTCCGGGAGCAACAGGGTTGTGTCACCACTTACTAAAGTACTATTAACTTCCTATTTCCACCTGGAAAAGAGTGGTCACTGTTTCCAGGCTAAGAGGGTTTGACTGGCATTTTGCTCTTTATTTGACATTTGCATCATCCTAATTCTTGGAGTTCTTGGGGGTTTTGCCCATTATTTCCATTGATTGTTGCTTTGCTGCTCTGGAGGAGCAGGGAAAGCCCTTTGCAGGGAAGGGTTCAGGTTATTCAGTGCAGGGGAGGGGGATTCTGTCCCTGGGCCCCCTCAGGTGAGAGCCCACCTGCAGAGCTGCCCCAGCCCTGGGGCCAAGAGCAGAAGGACGTGGAGCTGCTGGAGAGAGCCCAGAGGAGGCCCCGGAGCTGCTCCAGGTCTGGAGCCCCTCTGCTCTGGAGGCAGCTGGGAGAGCTGGGAATGTTCCCCTGGAGAAGGGAAGGAGCCAGGGAGAGCTGCGAGCCCCTTGC
>NW_008235730.1:347965-365881 GCF_000691975.1 Corvus brachyrhynchos | reverse complement strand
AGAGGGACTGGGGCCAAGGCCTGGAGGGACAGGAGGCAGGGAATGGCTTCCCAGTGGGAAAGGGCAGGGATGGATGGGATGTTGGGAAGGAATTGCTGGCTGTGAGGGTGGGGAGGCCCTGGCACAGGTTGGTGTGGGAAGCTGGGGCTGCCCCTGAATCTTTGGAAGTGTCCAAGGCCAGGTTGGACACTGGGGCTTGGAGCAGCCTGGGACAGTGGAAGGTGTCCCTGCCCATTGCTTTAAGATGAGCTTTAAGGTCCCTTCCAACCCAAACCATTCCATGATTCTGTGATTGGCTCCATGAAATTTTCCCTCCAGTGCACTGGAGACACAGTTTTCCGTATTTCTTTGAGGACGAGAGGTACCTCAGGGCAGGGGCCTGACGGCTCAACCAGCTGCAGTTGTCTGTCCATGGCTGTTGGCCGTGGTTGTTGTCCACCCTCTCCAGCACCAGGGCTCTGTTCTCCCCTCTGTTTGTCCTCCCAAGGTGGGACTCTGCTGTTCAGGCACCTTGCAAAGCACTCCTCTTGTGATGAGTGTCTGAGGGATGCACCTTATTTGAATAGATTTGAATAATGTCTACTTTATTGTGCCATTAAGCCTTCAATAAAAAGGAATCATTTCTACAATTCAACAGTGGGTTTATCAAAACACTCTGAATGGAAGTTGCTGGCAGAGGCAGGTTTTAAGCAACTGGTAGAGGTTTTTACAAAGTTTAGAAATACACCTATTTTATATATCTTTCTTAAGTTTGACTGTAAAAGCCATCTCTCAGATCTGATCTCTGCTTTCCAAGTCCACTCAAAATCTTCTTGCAGGAGAACAGCTTGGATCTGCAACAAGAGGGTATGGGGCTGTGTCAGGAGAGGTTTAGGTGGAAATCAGGAAAAGGCTCTTCCCCCAGAGAGTGCTGGGCACTGCCCAGGCTGCCCAGAGAATGGGTACGGCCCCGAGGCTGCCAGAGCTCCAGGAGCGTTTGGGCAGTGCTCTCAGACAGAGGGTGGGATTGTTGGGGGGTCTGGGCAGGGCCAGGAGTTGGACTGGATGATCCCTCTCGGTCCCTCCCAACTCAGGGCATTCCATGACTCTGTGATAAGGGTACTCAGAAACCACTGGAGTGGGGAAAGAAAGGAGACCTGAGCTCTTCTGAGGTCTTCCCACCAAAATTCCACTTGATGAAGCCAGCCAGCTCCTCTTTAGACCCTTTGTGCCCTGGTGGCACCTACGTGGGTCGCATCAAAACACAAGCAGGGGCAGGGCAGGGCAGGGCAGGGCTGGCGGTGGGTGAGATCCGCAGTCCAGCTCGCAGTGAAGTCGCTGGTTGGAATCTCACATTTTCCTCCCCGTGTGCAGAATCGGGTCCCTGGCTCCACCGCTGGGTTTTCTGTGTCTTGCAGAGGGCACAGTGTATCCTTCACTCCCGGCTGACCTCCACCTTACATCAAATTCCTCATTCCTGTCACTCAGCTCTGAGTCATTCCCTCGGCTGCGCTTTGTCTCTTGGCCCAGTGAGCACACGCTCGGAGATGAGACGCAGAATGAGTCACAGTTCAGAAAACAGGTGCCTGAACTGGGGCTGTCAAAAATAAATGTGCAGGACTTGATTCTTTGGCTAGCTTTTGTTGTTATTAACTGCAGCTTGTCTCAGGAAAAGCTGGGTTTGATGGACAATAGGCCATTTTTTTCCCTTTTAGTTTTAAGATGGAGCTTAGTTGCAGCAAAGTGATGTTGTGCTTAATTCCTTCTAAATTAGTTTGCAACTGCCTGATAGATTTTGGGTGCATCATTTTCCTTGCTGTGCATGGTTGAGAGAAATAAAGTTCCCCGTGCAGGGAAATACTAACAATTTTTTACTAACCCTCATCTTATTTGGTGTTGTTCAGCCTGGAAAATAAAAGGTTTTGGGTTGACCTAACTGTAGCCTTTCAGTACCTGAAGGGACCACCAGGAAAGCTGGAGAGAGATTTTACAAGGGCTTGGAGTGACAGGACACGGGGAATGGCTTCCCACTCCCAGAGGTCAGTTAAATGGGATATTGGTAAGATATTCTTTTCTGTGAGGGTGGGCAGGCCCTGGCACAAGGTGCCCAGAGCAGCTGTGGCTGCCCCTGGATCCCTGGCAGTGCCCAAGGCCAGGTTGGACATTGGGGCTGGGAGCAGCCTGGGATAATGGAAGGTGTCCGCTGCAGGGCATGAGATGAGCTTTGAGGTCCCTTCCAACCCAAATCACTCCATGATTCTGATTCTTTTCTGAGCAGGTCGACAAGGGAAGGGAGGAGGCTCAGGGCTATGTCCGATCCCCACCTGTCTGTGCTGTGGAATCAGGAGAGCAGAGAGGAAGATGTGTGACCTTGAGGACCAAAATAAAAATCCCATGGAAGGGGAAAGACTGTGCCCACAGGGACTCATAATGAGAGTTCCTGCTGCACACTCAGGGTTCATTATTTGGAAAGGGCAGAGGAGGAGAGAGGGTCTTGCCTGGGGCTGAGAGATGAGCTAAATTCCCCTCCAAGTCCCTTCAGCTCCCTGACTGAGAGCTATATAATGAACAACTTCTGTTTCTTTCTATTTTATGATGTGCAGGAGACTCAGGGTGATTTTGATACCACAACAGAGGCAGTGTCAGAGCCCGAAATGCCTTCAGGTCACTGGTGGTCGAGAACAGCAGATGAGGTGCAGAGAGGGGCTCTTGGAGAGCTGGAGGAGGCAGTGCTTGTGTTCAGAGAAGGAATTCAGAGCATTGCTCTTTCAGTTGACCCAAAAGAAGGCTGAGATGTACCGCAGGGTAAAGCCCAGGGAGAGGGTTAAGGCACAGAAGAACGTCAGACAGATGAATAAATGGAGGTATGAAAACATTTGAGGTTAAAAGAAAGTTTCTGGTGGCAGACTGGTGAGATCCAGGACCAGGGAGCCTCTGGAAAGGTCTCCCAGAGGTGATGGCACAGGCTGAAAGTGTAACTACTTTTAAAGCAGAGAATTGTGCTTTTATGTGCCATTGCCTGCATTAGTGAAGGGCTGGATTTGGTGACTCTTGAGTGTGCTGCTGAGCATCCTCATGGGTTGGAAGGGACTTCACAGGTTGTCTTGTTCCATTGTCTACCATGGCAGGGACACTTCCCACTACACCAGAGTGCTCCAAGTCCCATCTAACCTGGCCTTGAACACTTCCAGGGATGGGTCAGCCACAGCTGCTCTGTGCTGGGGCTTCCCCACCCTCATGGGGAACTAGTCCTTCCCAATATCCCATCTATCCCTGCCCTTTCCCACTGGGAAGCCGTTCCCTGCCTCCTGTCCCTCCAGGCCTTGGCCCCAGTCCCTCTGCAGCTCTCCTGGAGCCCCTTTAGGCCCTGCAAGGGGCTCGCAGCCTTCCCTGTGTCCTTCCCTTCTCCAGGGCAACATTCCCAGCTCTCCCAGGCTGCCTCCAGAGAAGGGGGCCTCCAGCCCTCGGAGCATCTTCATGGGCATTAATCCATTAGGAGTTAAAAACAAATACATTAGAAAGTATTTTAAAATACAGTTTCTTCTTATTCAGTTGTTCCTTCATTCTCTTCCCCCTATCACTTCTCCACGTGGTCTTTGCTGCCCATTCTGCTCAGCCCTGAGGGTGAGCACAAGAGTTCTCTGTAACCCCAAGTACCATCCTCCAAACTCTGGGATTCAGTAGAACTGTTTTATTAACAGTAGAATAAGTAAGATACTTGAGTGTCTCCAAAAGAAAATCAACTTTGTGTTCAGTTCTTGCTCCCACCCATATGCCAGAAGTCTGTGGGCTCTATTCCTGCAGCTGCCTTCTCTGTGCTCTCCCCATTACCTCTGGCAGTTGAGTCACTGTGGGGTACAGCCCCAGGATGTGCTTGTTTGCTTGCTGGGAAAAGCTCTACTCTGAGTTTGATCCCTTCGTTGGGGGCAGGGAGGTGAAGAAATCTGCTCTCATAAACCAGGCAGCCAGCAGCTTCCATCACCCAGCCCGTGCAGCACGTATTTATCTGCCTTGCACAGACCAACAAATCCTGCTGCAATCATTGCAGTAAATGTGAGATATGGAAAGTTTTAAGTTTCATTTTGCTTGCTGTCGTCTCCTTTTGTCTTTTTTATTGAGCAGAAGTAATTTAACAGCATGTTTGACTCCTGTTCGGGCTTTTTCATGGCTTACATTGTATTGAGTTTCTGTTGAACATTTGAGTACTGTGGTGTAGTTTGATGCCTGATGGAAAAAGCGCTAATTATTTCATTAATACCAGAGCAGAATTTGTCCATACTAAACAAGAAAATAGAAAGCACTGAGTTTATGGGGTAAAATAGTGTTTCTCAGCTTTTTTAGCTGATGTGGAACAAAAGAAACTCTCTTGAACCTGTACTCATTGGTATACACTTGCATCCTCATCTTACTGTTGTTGCATCCCACAGTAGTGCTGATCCCATGTAATTGTGTATGGGATTGGGGCCAGGCTCAAGTGAGAACATACTTTAGTTTCTGGGCTGGCATTTTGGTTTTCTAATGACATCCTGAAGTTGGCTGTTGATCATTTAGGTAAAATCTTCACAAGACTGCAGTGGGAGGGAGATGGTCACAGACACTGAGGGGCAGCAAGGGATCCAGTCCCCTGCTCCTCCAGGGTGGGAGAAAGCTGACTGCCCATTATATATTAGAATCACAGACTGAAAGGGCCCTTAAGGCCCATCTAATTCCACCTCCTGCCATGGACAGGGACACCTTCCATTAGACCAGGTTGCTTCAAGCCCTGTCCAGCCTGGCCTTGAGTACTTCTTTTTGTTCTTGGGAAAATGTTCTTTGCTGCGGTAATGCACTGAGTGCTGTTACGGTGGTACATGGACTTAAATTCTGGAAATAGAATTTCGAGTACCAAATCACCATGGTCAGGTGTGCTGATATCAGTGACATGCTGCTGATGGGGTTGATGGAAAAAACCCCTCGGTCCTGTTGATTACATAAGCTGCTCCTTTGTTATTGAATTTAGGGAGAAATACAAACCTTGTGTAGTGCTTGACTTTTTAATAGCCTGATTTTTATTAAGTGAATGTGTTTTCTGATGATGACTCGTGTTTTGATTGTTGCTGACAGTGGTTTTAGCTTTGCTGGCTGCGTGCTGGAAATTTGCCAAGCACGGCAGTGTGGTTCGTGGTGGTTCATGCCCTGGAGCTTGTACGAGCTGGGAAAGCAGTGCTGGGGGAAGAGGGAGGTGTAACACACTGCTTAACATTTGTTTTCTCCCATCGCTTCCCTCACTGCAGACTGTACCAAAGCCGATCGCGCTGGAGCCCTGCTTTGGGAACAAAGCAGCCGTTCTCTCCGTGTTTGTGAGGTTGCCTCGAGGACTTGGGGGTATTCCACCACCAGGACAGTCAGGTGAGGATTACTGTTGTCTGATAGCTTGGAATATTAACTCCATACTCCTTCCCCACCCTTACAGATTCACCTTCCCTGATCCCACAGAAGCTGCTGTAGCCACAATTCAGCTTGGGATGTGCTCAGGGTATTTTAGGCTCCCTGGTTCGGGCCCTGCTGGCTTCCAACATGAGCTTTGAGTTAATTACTCAGGTCGTTGATGGATGAACATTTGATATTGGACTATGCTTTAATTAACATCTGGGTGGGGGAAGGAGGGATCTGCTACAGACATGTTTGCAGTAGTTACTTGTGAAAGTAACTGGTCACTTGGCCTATCCAACTTCGTTCCCAGCTCCATTTGCAGGGGGACATCAAGTCAGAATCATGGAAAGATTTTAGTTGGAAAGGACCTTAAACACCATCCAGTTCCACCCCTTGCCATGGACAGGGACACCTTCCACTATCCCAGGTTGCTCCAAGCCCCATCCAGTCTGGCCTTGGACACTTCCAGGGATGGGGCAGCCTCAGGGCAACTTGTGCCAGGGCCTCCCCACCCTCACAGGGAAGAATATCCCATCTAACCCTGCCCACTGTCAGTCTGAAGCCGTTCCCCCGTGTCCTGTCACTACAAGTCCTTTCAGAGCATCTCTACCCTCCTCTTAGGAGCTCTGGACAAAGAGGTTTTCTCCATCCAGCTTAAGATATCCTTGTTCTCAACCCCTTCACACCTAAAACTGATGTCAGGGCATCTCCTGGGCAGTGTGGAATTTAACTAGGTTCCCCAGTGCCCAGCGAGCTTGGTGAAGGAAAGGCTCTTGAAAGAGGATTAGCAGGGTTTGAATTGGATGGTTTGGTGTTGAGCTGGATTGAGCTAAGTCCCTGATGTGGGTTTGTCTGTGAATAGACTGGGGAGGCCCTGGCACTGGGTTCCCAGAGAAGCTGTGGCTGCCCCATGTCTAGAAGTGTTCCAGGCAGGTTGGACAGGGCTTGGAGCAACTTGGTCTAGTGGGAGGTATCCCTGTCCAAGGCAGGGGGTGGAACTGGATGGGCTTTAGGGCACCTTTCAATCCAAACCATTCCATGATTTCCTCATCTGCCATGAGGAGGTTGCGGAGGTGACGTATCCATGGGAAGTGCGGTGAAACCTCCATACACATTTGCTTTCAGGTTTATTGTAGTCCATCTACAATAGAGAATAGAGAAAGACACCTTCAATATTAAGGGTTCAGGCTTCAATGTTGAGAGTTTTACATCCAGTAATACCCACTCCTATTGCATCTTTTCCTCCTGCTGTTGCTTCTAATTAAACATGCAGTATTTCAGCTCCTTTCAGAATATTGGCTGGAGTTTAATTCTTAAGCCAAAACACTTCTCTAGTTTATTTAAAAAATTCTACACGTTTTATGGCCTGGAGGGATTTTTCAGCTGTTTCTGAAGGATTTGTTACTGTGGCTGTTCTGTTTCCTGACTCTTTGTTTTGTTGCCTCAGGTCTCGCAGTGGCCAGTGCGCTGGTGGACATTTCACAACAGATGCCAATTGCCTACAAAGAGAAATCGGGCGCGATACGAAATCGGAAGCAGCAGCCCCCTGCACAGCCAGGAACCTGTATTTGATGCATGGACATCAGAAACTGTCTAGGGTTTTAAACAAAATGGAAATGTAATACCGAGGAGGAGGAGAAAGATTTCCATGTTGTGTCCCAAGAGACTAGAAGCACCCGGAAAAAAACACAACTTCCTTGAACCCAATTTTTTTCTCTCATCTACGTGCTAGTTGGCTTTATTTGACAACTGCTCCACTTAAGTTTTACTGACACATGGCTTCAGATTGCTCCTTTGTTTTCTTCAAGTTTAAGCAAAATAATTTTATTGCAGGTGCGGTACGGTCCGATGCCGCCATTCCTGGTCAGTGTAAATACAACAGTAGTCCAATATGAATGACACTCAGGTTTCTACATGGGAAGTGCTTTGTAGTTCATGTATTTATCAAACTGTACAAAAAGAAAAAGATCCAGTGTTTACAGGTGTCAGCTCTCAACACATAAACACTACTATTAATCTTCAAAGCATCTTCATCCTTTGTTTTCATTTAATATTTAATTGTTCCCTCATTATTTCAGTGGAACTCTCTTCCAGGCACAGCCTTTTTGTAGTCATCATGGTCCAGGAACACAAAAGCTTGGATGGTTTAAAGGTTATGTTGCTCAGACCACGTGAAATAACTGGAAAGTTGGATGTTGCTTTAGAAAGACTCGGTGTTTACATAGTCTTAACCTGCTTGGAGTACACCACACACAAGTGCCTAGACTTGAACAGATCTAGGGAGTGAGGAGACTGCTACACACGCTGCTTTTTAACATAATTAAATTCCTTTTAAAGGTATGTATACTCACATCTAGAGTCACCCAAGGCACTCTGTGTTCTCTGTCCCGTGCAGTCAGAGGAAAATCACATTTTCCTGACCAACCAACTACTCACCCAGATGGAAATATCTGGAAGGCACGTAGAGTTTCAGTATCTCATAAGAAAACTCAGTTTCACCATCATTTTCATAGAGGCAGTCTGTGTTCCAGGTCAGATACATCATATTTTTCTGATTTTGGCCTCTTTCCTCCCCTTCCCTCCTGCCATCCTTCTGGATAAGAGCTGAGCTTGGAGGCATTGCTCCTCAGTGGTTATGATTTGCTCCCTCTTCTTACAGGGTGTGAAAAGCAACACTCTGGGTGCCAGATCACTTGAGGATGAAGTAAAAAAAGAACTTTAAATAAAAATGAAGCAGAGCAGCTTTGTTTTGCCACAGGTTTGAGTTCTACATTATCAGATCTGGTATTTCCTGTTGGGCTTGAGCTCTGTTTGATGTTGAAGAAGTGGCTGGTTGGTGAAAGGATGAGACTTGCAAACAGCGAAGAGAAGGTTTGGCATTTGGGGGGTGCATCGAACCATCTGAACTACTCTGACAAGTTGGGACTGTATTTTGAGGCTCAAGGCTGGACTTAACCCATCCATCTGTGTGTGGTGGTGCTCAGTGTCTCCCTGGAGCTGGGAATGTGGTGCAGGGCCAGGGCCACACGATGCTGTGGTGCTGGAGCTGGTAGGAAGATGTTAGTGAAGATGCCAAACAAGGTGTGTGATTGTGGCTTCATCACAGTAATTGAGGATTCACCCAGGTCACTGGGTTGGTGGGTTCTGTTGAGGACATCTGCTATTTATTAAAAGGAGAAGTAACACACAGAAGGGAAGTGCTCTTGGACCTGGCCAGGTAGCACCTTTCCAAGCTGAAACCCAAATAACTGCATCTTTTTTGTGTGTGTTCTGGTGATCAGTCACATATCAGCCACTCATTTCTGGAGTGGTTTTTTTCTAACCATGTATTTTGAAGAAGCTCTTTGGAGCATGGCAGCATCGCAATAAAGAGGTGAATTGCTGGGTGTGTCTGGGCAGTGGTGATGGGAGCAGCCTGATGGTTTAAGGACTGTTGTGGATGATAATTCTGATTTAACGTGTCATTTAACAAGTGCAATGAAACTGAAAAAAAATATTGGGACTGCAGAAAAATAGTGGGAAAAAATGCATTATATATATAAATATATATAAATGCATCTCTTTCTAAACTAGGAGTTTAAATGCTCTCTGGGAAGAAGGAATTATGAGAGGAAAAGGCTTGAGCTTTGTCTTAGAGTGAAGGGATTTAGTCAATTTAAGTTTTACCTGATGCATGGATTACCTCAGACAGATTCATCTCCTGATAATATTTTCTAACTTGATCAGTGATGGGGTTAATCTGAACTGGAGAAATTAGCCTGGACTAAAATCCCTCCCCTGTTACTACATGTTTTCAGCCATTGTGCGCATCCTCGTCTTTGGAGATTTCTTCTTGCTTCTCCAGCTGTTTTTGGGAGGAGAACTGCCAACCCAGATGGTGAAAGCCCCTGTGCTTAAGTTTCCCTCTTCAGGACAGCCCTTGAGCAGGTGCTTAAAGTTGTTGGGTTTTCCTGATCAGAAACAGCTTTCAGAACTGTAGGCCTGGAGGGGTGACAGATTTTTACATTAATAAGACATAAATATGGAGTTTGGGAGGTTTTCTCACTCCTGGAGAGCTGGGCTATCTGGTCTGCACACACAACCAGTGTGCCCAGGAGTGTGGCCGCAAAATGAGGTGTCAGATATTGGAAAAATGAGCAAAAATGATCAAAGTCAGGGTTTGTTAGAACCAAAAAATGTAAATAGAGGGACAAGAGTTACTTGTATAAATAAAAGGAACCAGCTCCCTTAGGATGTAGCTCTGCTCTGCATCTGATCTCCATCTTGATGAGGGAGAACTCTCATACATAGCTCTGCTACAGTTTCATCCCAGCTTAGAGGTAAACAGGGAAAAAAGTGGGAAAGGATAGGGGAAAGGAGAATTGCTGGTGGTTTATCACCAGGCCAATGTCAAAAGTGAAGGATTTTAGGGTTTATTTCATTTGGAGGTGAGGTGGGGGAGAAAGAGCAACCTTATTTCATGGGAGAATCTGTACATAAATGACAAATGACACACAGATTTTGCACTTGTACATAAACTCTACAGTAATGTGCAGAACATGGAGAGATTTAAAGGGTATATAATCCAGAAAAAAATCTTGAATGTATTTTTGATGCATTTTAAATGATGTATGAGTTTTGTCTTAGTAACTTCTTCATCTGATCAGTATTAGATAATTTTCCAGAGCTTTAAACATCAGATTATATCATGACATCTTGTAAAACAGGGAGGCATAACTTGACTTCTGTATGTTCAAATGCATTTCACTTAAATGTAGAAACCAAGTAAAATATGGCTTTTCCATTTGAAAGAGAGTAATAAATGTCCTTGAAGTGGTCACCATGTGGAGGATTAAATCAGTAGTTTACGGCCTTTGTTACTAAAATTGTGGCAGTGTTTCCATTCAGAATCACTATTTTCAGGTGTTTATAACTGGCTGAAATTCAGCATTCAATGTCTCAACTCTCCGAACATTTTTATTCTGTGAGAGGAGCCTTTAAAACATTTAATAATAAAATTTCAGAACTGTTGGGGCCCTTTTATTCTAGAAAACAATGGTGCCATTGGATCTCCAAATCTCCAAATAGCACTTTTTTTTTTTTTTTTTTTTTTTTCGAAAGTATATTAGGCTCTTCGTACATTGCGAAGCTGACAGTACGTGATGGTATTTAAGTCTGAGAAGCAGTGTGCAGAGCACCATAGTGTGACTGCAGCTTACATGCTGAAAAGACAAGAGGACTGTCACATGACTGTGGTACAAATACATTTTTTTTTTTTTTTTTTTTTTTAATTCACCATTTTCCGTGGGTTTTAGCCCAGAATTTTCTCTGGACTAGTTGTAGCATGACCTTGCCACTCTCTGGCTCAATATTTTGGATACAAGAAGATTTATGAGACACAACTTTTCGGTTGTTATATTCCTCTCCCTGGGCTTAAAATGCGTTGTATTGAAATTACCAAAATAAAGCTATTTATGATGGGGTAGTGCCTGTGATCAGTATCAAGTCATGGCATATAATGTCCCAAAATTTGATGGTACAGTGCCGTTGGTGTGGCAGCCTCCACGGGCAGAGCCACACTCCTTCGGGGAGTTCATGTACTAAAGATTGCTCAGAAGCACCATTTCTCTGCAGGAAATGTTACCAAGAGCCACATTACCAAGGCACTGGGTTTATGGGATGGTTGTAAACGGCAGGTCAGCTTGCTTGGCCCTAAATGAGCTGAAAGGAGGGTTTGAGGCTGAAATCGAACTTCAGGCCTTTTCCATAAGCTGCTGGAATTCAAGTGCCACAGAGCTGGGCTGCCCCTCCATCCTTTGCTGCTCCAGGTGTTCCCAGCTGCTTTTCCTTTTCCATGAGACCCTCAGTTAGGGACAGGCATCAGCTGCATCTCAGAACCTTAAACCCCTTTTCACTGGAAACAGGGATTTGCTGCACTGAGCTTGTGAGAAAGCAACGAGCAGACTCCGCGTGCCCGGAGCAACTTCCGACCTCGTCTGTCCCTCCCAGTAAGTGGTGGCTGTCTCTGCCCCTCGTGGTTTATCTTCATTTGGGAATAGCCCGGGGAAGTGGAGGGAAGGGGTTGACTTGGCCGAGCCTCCTGGGCTGAACTGCAGGAGCAGGTGGGAGAGGGAGCTGGGTGGGCTTTAGTGGGAAGGTGCTCGCGGAGTGTTGGGGCTGTGGAAGGAAGGGAAGGGATGGCTTGGGGTGTGCTCCTCATTTTTGGATGTGTTCTTTGCAATTTTAGTCAAATTCCTGGTTTTTCTGTTGGTTGCTGCTGAAATGAGCTGAGTTTCCATGCCAGGACTACTACAGTATGTGTATATGCTGGTTTTTTCTGCATCAGGGCAGGTTTTGTTCAGTCTGTTTCTTCGTTCTGACACTACACAGACTATTTGTGTGCGTCTTCCAGGTACTATAATTCTTTAGACATTTCCTCTCAGTTTAGTATTGATTAGAAAAACCTCAGCAGTAGAAAGAAGGAAAAAAATAACAATTGTCGCAGAGTGTATCATATGTCAGTCCATTTTTAAAAAAAAAAAAAAGAAAAAAAAAGAGAGTTTTATATTACTCTGAAAATTGTGCACAATAAATGTTCTTTAAACTAAGATCCTTGAATTAATTGTATTCTGGATTTTTTTTCCTCTTTGTTCTGTAATTATTTATGATTCTTATCCGTGTTCAGACTTGAGCTTAGTTTGTTAATATGTATAATTTAGCATTTATTGCATTCATTTGTAAATAGGAGCAAGTATTGTAAACTATTTCATTGCTGGGGTTGTGGGTGTTATACATACACACATTTAGGACTGCAGTTTTTTGGTATAATTTTTTTGTATTGTAAAATAACAGCTAATTTAAAGCCGGAACGAGAAAATTCTTGGGAGGTCTGTGCATTTTAAATACAAATGTGAAGTACATGTATATAAATAAAAGTAAATAATGCAAATCTTTCCTCTGAAATAAAAAGTAGATGATCTGGTTAAAATTTTTCCTCCTGTTTGTTTTCTTAAAATAGAGGAAAAAAATAATTCAAGGTGGTTTTGAAGGCTCCTCACTGGGGTGACTTTCTGCTGTGGTGGTGGTGGTGGGTATCAGTGGGCTCCTGCCAGGTACTGAGTTTGGGAGGAGGAAGGGGGGACGTGTCCTCTGCCGGAGGATGGGGGGGTGAGTTATATCTGTAGATGTTGCAGGTAGAGACAGTCATTAAATAGTTTCCATTTCAACCCATCACCCTCAGGTTCACCTTTCCCCAGGTGCCTTAGGGCAGCTCTTCGTCCCTGATCTCTGTGGCTGTCTCTGAAGGGTGCGAGAAGGGAAGAGCATCCCAAAGAGGTGTCAGTATGTTAACGAAGTTTTCAGGATGTTAGGGGTCTTTGCCAACCTAAAAAATTCTATGATTATATAGAAAAAGGGGCTCGTGCTCTGTGCAGGTTGCTTGGGATGGTGAGGGTTGAAGGAGGAATTTATTTGCTCCCACCGTCTCAGCACTGGTGTCATGAGTCCCAGCTGTCACGATACAGCTGCTCCTTAACTGGTTTGGCTCGATGGTCTTAAAGGTCTTTTCCAACCCAAATGATTCAGTGATTCCACAGTCCCAAAACTCAGAGCTTCTGCATTCAGGGTTTAAATAGAATCACAGATTGTCCCAAGTTGGAAGGGACTCGCAAAGATCGAGTCCCACCCCTGGCCCTGCACAGCCTCCCCAACAACCCCACCCTGGGCATCCCTGGCAGCGCTGCCCAAATGCTCCTGGAGCTCTGGCAGCCTCGGGGCCGTGCCCATTCCCTGGGGAGCCTGGGCAGTGCCCAGAACCCTCTGGGGGAAGAGCCTTTCCCTGCTCTCCAGCCGTTCCCTGGGTGCCGTTCCTGGTCCTAGAGAGTAGAGATCAGAGCTGCCCCTCTGCTGCCCCTTGTGAGGAGCTGCTGACCACGACATAACCCCAAGAGAACTATAAAATCTCAGTCCCTTCCCTTTCTTACTCTCACTGATAATTTCCCCAGTAAATTTCTTTGTTTAAATCCGAAGAGGAAAATCTGCCCTCCCTGGAAGCTGTATCACCAGTTTTGCTGATGATTTATCAAATGTTGGCACTGGCTGGTGTTTCAGATCCACACAAAAGCTGGGAGATGTCAGAGGTGGCCGCTCCTCTCCCACCTACGGTGTAGCAGAACATGTCCCCGCCACAAGAACTTACCTGCTGCTCGTTAGCTGGTGCAAGGCTCCTTGCCCTTCACCAAAGCTTGCAGTTTGGTGAAATAACTCACTAAAGACCGCCTGCCTCATGGTTATTCAGGCACCATGGAAGTGACACTACTAGCTGACAATAAACACCTTGCTGGGTAAGCAAGATTGTGAAAAGATAAGCTGACAGACACTCCACTTTAGACACTATAAAAGCTACACCAGCCTTTCACAAAGCAAAAGTTTTCTGCACATTCTCTAGAAATTGGTGGGGCTTTTGCCCAAAGCTGGGACACAAAATCTGTGGTTACTCTCTGAAGGGCTGAGTGAAAAGACTCTGTGTACACTATCAGCAGTTTGGTGGTGAGTCCCATTGACTCCTGCTCCATACTGTGTCTTTGCTAGCTATAATACAGGTACCTTTATGTCGTGCACTGTTTGATGTAATCTCCTAGCAGTTCTTCTGTTCTATACTGTGTATAAGTAACTGTTTAAGGCCTTTTGTCTATTGTCTCCTGTCTGCTCAATAAGTAACACATTTTATAATAGAGCTAATCAGCCATCCTTAAGGACTTGCGAGCCAGAGGGATTTAGGTGCAGGTCACCTCAGTAGAGCTGCTGCCAAAAATCTGAGCCTAAGGCAGGGCTTGTCTAAAGCTCTCACTTGGTCCATAACACCCAGGCATCCACAGCCCAAGTCCCGCCGGGACGCAATCTGTTGTTCTCCATTTATTTTTATGTCACTCTCTAACTTTGACAGTAAGCACTGCTGGGATGAAGCAGAGTTGAACCTAACATTTATGAGCCATGAAGGTTTCAGTCACCATCGCCTCCGAAGACCATTTTGCTGCTTCATTCCATGGCATTAAACTGGGATGCAGAAGCCCAATTCCCAGCAATTGCTGCAGAGCTGAGCGGAGGATGCCAGGCTGACAGCACAGCGTGGGGTGTCCAGACTTGAAATGAAATGGGCAGGGGGTAGTGGTTTTAAAGCTGCTTTATTTTGGACAGCAGGGAAAACCACAGAGGGATGGGGCCATTTTTAATCCCTGCTCTGAATTTTCTTGTGTTGTAGCGAAGAAAAGAGGTTTGACAGGAAGGCAGGAAAGAGAGCATGGAGGTTTTCCAAGGCTTTGTGTACATCCAGGATGATGATCTTTGTCATCAGTTGTCATTAATAAATGGTTTTGGGTAAGGAGCCAGAGAGGAATTTGCTGTCCAGCTTTTCTTTCCACAAACCTTAAATATCAACCACCTACAGGAAGAAGTGACTTTAAGTCTTTTTAAAAAACAATTTAACTCCCCCAGAAATCCTGGCCTGGAGGCTGGGTGGTGTTCCACCCAGCAGAAGGTGGGCTTTGGGGCAGCTCTTGGATAGTTGCACATCACTGCTTGGTGGTAAATCAGCTATTGATATGGCAAAAGCACCAACATTTCCTTTTTTCCCCATTGATGGGAAGAGAGGAGGAAGAGAGGTGTACAAATGAGCCAGAGTTCCACAGCTAACACATTGCCATTTGGGCAAAAAGAATTAGCAGATGTTCTTGAGTTTCTCCCCAGGGTTTTTGGTTTCTGAACTAATCAAGCAGCAAAGCAGGGATTGAAGGGTCAGAGTGGAACCACTGAGATCTTTCCAAAGGCATAAGGTGGGGGGAGATTTTCTGATGAGGTGATGACACCTGCTGATGAGTCTTCTGCCTGGTAACGAGGCTTGGGGACCCAGGTGTCAGCATCACTGGAGGTGGGCTGAGCTCCTCGCATTCCCCATTGCAGGATGGCTGGGAACAGCAACGCTTCCCCAGACTGTGTCAGAGTCCCAACACCCTTGGCCACAGGATTTTGGGACACCATCATCCCCCTATGGAAGCTCTGAGGTAAGGTACATGATGTCCTTAGAGGCACCTCTTCTCCTGGTGACTCCAGAGACTCAGTGACAAACTTGGGATTTGGGATCCCAAGAGACATCTGGAGATGTCTCAGAAGAGGTAAATCCTCCCCACAAACAAAGAGCAAGATCTGAGGACTCAAACTGCATTGAATTGGATGTTTTTCAGTGGCATGTAGGTTTAGGACAAGGCGGAATGGCAGGGATAGATGGGAAGAAATTCTTCCCTGTGAGGGAAGTGAGGCCCTGGCACAGGGTGCCCTGAGAAGCTGTGGCTGCCACATCCCTAGAAGTGTGTCCAAGGCCAGATTGGACAGGGCTTGGAGCAACCTGGGATAGTGGACAGTGTCCCTGCCCATGTCAAGGGGCGGAAAAAGATGATCTTTACAGCTCCTTCCAGCTCCAGCTATTCCGTGATTCTACCATCAGCTGCAGGATCAGCTCTCTTCTCTATATTCCTGGGCCCTCACTCAGGCCACATGCATCACTCAGAAACCACATCTGCAGAGAATTTAGCCAAAAAAGCCACTGACTGGGTCACTCTGGCTCTGCCAAGAAGGACAATGTCTTTCTCCTCTTTATTTCCCTGCTGCTGACAAGCAGCGCAGGTGCAGCTCCATGATCCCACAGCCTGTGGGGCTGGGGCTGTTTCTCGTCTCCCCCAGTCCGTGGTGACCAGCAATGCCACGGGAGGATGGGATTTCATCTCTCCTCAAGCTGATCCCTGAATTTAATTTGGAAGCAGAACTTTAGTGGGTAGGTCTGGGCTGGGATGGCTGATAGTGAAGTACTGTCTTGATGGGGAATTACAGCACAGCGTGGACATAGCTGGTGTCTCCATCCATCCCACCTGCAGCTCCCTGGCTGCTTCATCAGCTCTGCTTTCCAGCCACAATGTGCCTGCAACAGAGTGACTGGCAGGATTTCCATTGGGAAAATTCCCTGGAAAACATGTTCCCTGGGATTCTTGCTCAGAAATCATTTCCACTTCTCCTTAGAAAAATCCCCGCAAAATGACTTGAACATTTTTCATGTCAGAGCTAATTCTGCAGCTCTTCCCTTTGGCAAACATCCGCTGTTTCCGCAGAAATTCAGTGTTTTAATAACACCGAAGCAAGATGCCTCCACCCCATCAGCATTTTAGCACTGTTTGCTCAGAGATAACGTATGGTAAATTGTTGTTTCTGATTTCAACATCCCCTTGCAGCAGTTGAATATCAGCTGCAGGATTTTGCTTGTGCTGTGTCTGCAGTCACAGTGTGATGGGGATTGTGGGTCCCATCTGCAGGTCTCTCCTCCAAACCTCCAGTGCTGCCCCAGGCTCTGGTCTGTCATGGAATCATGGAATGGTTTGGACTGGAAGGGACTTTAAAGTCCAAGCCCTGTCCATCCTTTCCTGGGAGCTACAGAGGTTGTAAGACCTTTTCTCTGGGAATGTGGAAAAATCACTTCATCTGCTCTTTCCTCAGTGTTTGATGTCTGTGGCTGTGGGAGGGAGGGGTGCTCAGTTTTGTTGTGGGCACAGCCAGCAGCCCCCAAAACCATACCCAGACCGAGAGCTGGGGTAGAAGTGAGGGTCAGCCACAATTTCTTCCAGCTATTAGTGCTTCTCCTGCTCCAGATTCTCCTCACCCCAAATTTAGGATGATTTCCAGGCTTTCTTGGAGCCAGTTGTTACATCCCAGAGCAGGGTTGCTCCAGCCAGCCCCATGCTCTGCCCCATGCTGATCTGAGTGCAGAGCCTGGGCGAATCCCACTGGGGAGTCCTGAGATCTCCTTCAACACCAGGACCCCCTGGAGCCCAGCAGCCCCTGTCACCCCATCACTGTGTGGCCCTGGACTGGCCCCACCAGCCTCTTGGGTGCCGACCTTGGCGGAGCAGCTGCTTGCTGAGAGCCAGGGAAAATACCTCAGAGCTGCAAGGCTTTCACAGGAGTTTCAGGTTCAGAATTATCCTTTGCTCAGCAAAACCCCAGCCTGGGCAATGTCGGGAGGGAAAAGGCTTTGAGGAGCGTCTAAGTCCATCCCTAACCCTCAGCTGCTCCATGCATGCATGGAGGCAAACATGATTTTTGGGAGGAAAAAGTGTTATGTTTATGTGTTCAACCATTTACTCACTCTAAGAACTGTCTTGAATTTTACTCATTAGTTTTATATAAATTTTATATGCATTTGTTTTCTAGATTTTTTTCCTGCCCAGAATTGGCAAGAAAACATTCCATTTGCCTCTAATCAATTTTCCTGTGATTTCTCTTTTTAAGTTGCCAAAAATAGCTCACAGATGTTCATGGCATGAACATGTGGGAACCTAGAATGCAGAGAATATTTCTCTGCCTGTTGTGAAAGGTTTTTACCCCCCTGGACAGTACTGCTTTTGGCCTTTGTCCATGGGAAAATTTGCCTAGCCTCTGGGAAGAATCTACAATGGGGTGAATTAGGTGTTAGAATACTTTGTGAGATTATCACAGGGGGAACAA
>NW_008235730.1:324666-347917 GCF_000691975.1 Corvus brachyrhynchos | reverse complement strand
AAGTAGAAAACCTCAAAATGGAGGATAAGTTGTAGTTAAAAGCTTCTTTATCCTTCTTCACTAACTCCATATTTTGCAGCAATAGTGGTCTGGGATAATTGGATACAGAATTCTGCAGTTCCTGTCTATGTGATTTAGGAACTTGTTGGACATTGGTAAAAAAGTGGAAATATCTTGTGTTTTAAGCTTTCATTGGGTAATTTACCTTTAAAAAGGCTGTGAAATCTTGATAAGTTGTCTTCTTGCTGCATTCTCTGCTCTGTGCTATGTCTAGGCCACGCCAGTGGCTTGTACTCCTTAGATAAGAATTAATAAACACCTCTCTGGAGACTGAGAAGCATGAAGTCCCATTCACCTCCTTTTTTCTCCTGGCAAAAATCTGAACGTCTCCCCCATCAGGGAAGACACCCATTAGTGACGTGGACAGCGTTATGAACAGAAGTCTTCCTGGCTGGCATGAACCATCACCCTCCCTTCTCCTCCACCTCCCTTCCTCCTTTGCTCAGCACAGGGGTGCAGCACCAGCCTTCCCCAGTTATTTCCACTCAGTGGGACACATGGTGACATCTTGGCATCAGTGGCTCCCCAGGCCCCTAACTGCAGGTGCAATTATTCCCATCCCTGCTGTATCTTGCAGTGCCTCCCTCTTCCTGTGCTGGCACCAGTTTTGAGCCAAATCTGCCCCAAACTGCTCCCAAACCTTTGCATGTTTCACCCCCGCAGACAACACAAACAGCCCCAGGACTTGTGTGGGGACTCATGTCTCCTTCCCTGGTGACACTGATGCCTTTCCATCTCAGCAGAGCTGTTTTTCACCTGTCACCCCTCCTTGTTGGAAGACACCAGATTGGAGCTGGGTTTGGAGCTGAGAGGAGACCTCAGAGCTGTCTGCAGCTTCCTCCTGAGAGGCAGCTCCAGTCTCTGCTCTCTGGGACCAGGGACAAGACCTCAGTGAACAACTGGAGCTGTGTCAGGGAGAGTCGGGTTGGATATCAGGGAAAGGTTCTTCCCCCAGAGGGTGCTGGGCACTGCCCAGGCTCCCCAGGGAATGGGCACGGCCCCGAGGCTGCCAGAGCTCCAGGAGCGTTTGGACAGCGCTGCCAGGGATGCCCAGGGTGGGGTTGTTGGGGGTTCTGGGCAGGGCCAGGGGTAGGACTGGGTGATCCCTGTGGGTCCCTCCAGCTGAAGATACTCTAGGATTCTGTGATTCCAGCCAAACACGGCTCATCTGAGCCCCCCCACTCTTCCAACCCCCACAAAACAATCCCCCATTTCTTCCAGCTGCCCTTAGAGCACAGGAGCAGTGAGCTCAGCACCCTCCTGGACGTGCTGGCATGGACAAGCTGGAATTGCAGACAGGAGTGAGGGGATCAGGAAAATGCGTGTGTGCTTTATTCATGGATATGTTTGAATATTGACATGTACAGAAAAGGCAAGTACAAGTCTGACCCCAGTATGGGCTGGCATCCACCACCCTCCCCTCATGCAGGTGCACACACGGGGCTCCTGCTCCAGCACCATCTCCCAGCCCTGGGTCTCCCTCCAGCTCCTGCTCCCGCCTGGACAATGCTGTACATGACGACATGACAAGTATAAGTACATACACAATATTTCACAGGCTCTCAGGGCTGCCAAACCACTGGCAGTGGTGCTGTGCAGCCAAAAAAATAAGAGTTCAGTGGCTACAGAAAGTCTGGCTGGTTCTTTAACAGTGGTTTTTTCCTTTCTTTTTCCCGTGATTCTTCTTTGTGCTTATGGAAGTCCTCAGGAATGGAGCAATTCCTAAAAAAATGTTGTCTCCCTTTCTGTCTCTTGGCTCGCTCAGTCCTTTGCCTTTACAAGCAGCTGCTATGACTTCTGTAGTTAATCAAGAGACTTAAAAATGAAGATCCATGGTTCACTTCACAGAATTCAGCAGAGATGGAATTTCATCCAAAAAAATTACTGACTTTTCACAGGGAAAAAGCAGTGGCCTGTGCACACATGTTGGTGAGTGGGAGGAGAGTAATCATGTTTGCTTCCTCCAAAAGAAAGGTTCAAAAGTCATCCTTTTTTGCAAAGTTTGATTCATGAACAGGCTTGGAGGGAGAATCAACATTAAATACTGGTAAAAAGGGTGAAATAATCAGAAAAAAGCCATGAAAGTTTGGGGATAAATTTTTTTTTGTTCATTCCCAGCCCCCAACTCTTTCCTATTGGGTGAGAGGCTCCTTGCTCTGTGCCTCGTTCACTTCCTTCCACAGCATCCCTGAACCATGGGGAACCCCCAGGAGGGCAGGACCTGGCCTGGGACACGGCTTGAAGGATGGGACACGGGAACTGAGGGTCTTGTTGGGCTCTGATGCGTAGAGACAACTAACATCTACAGAGTCTGGAAAGTAAGATACCCCTGGAAACGTCCAAGGCCAGGTTGGATGGGGCTTGGAAAAATCTGGGCTAGTGGAAGGTGTCCCTGCCCATGGCAGGGGGGCTGGAACGAGATGAGCTTTAACCCAACCCCTTTCATGATTCTATGATATAAATCCAGGGGAGATGGTGATGTCTCTCACTGAAATTGTTAAAATAGGTGCTGATGTGGGACATGGTATTGGCACTAGGAAACCTCTGGAGGTTTCCTCCATCCCATCCAGTCCTTCAGTAGGATTCTCCACACCTCTTTTTTACAGCACACCAGTCTGAAGGGAGAGGTGAGGTGGGGCCACCAGGCATCCTGACCACACAGAAAAACTCCTTCTCTGCTGAATGAGAAGGAGATGGCGAAGTGGCACTTCAACATCACTGACATATAAGAGACACAGGAGTGGGTGCTCCTGGAAAGCAGCTGACACTTGTATCCCCATCCTGTGCAGACACTCAGCCTGTGCATGATTAAAAGCTGGTGGAGACTGGCTTGATGGGGCCAGATGTGTGGAAAAGCAGGGCATGACTACAGGACCGGAAAGGGGCAGAAGAACGCGATTCCCAGCATGACCTCGTGGTGTTGAGGTAGTTCCTTGCCTTTGCAGGGCTGAGCAATCAGGGTTTCATCCCTCTCCCACCTGCAGCTCAGAGGACACAAGTTTTGCAGAGTTGCAGGCAGTAGTTGTGTCACTTGGTCTCTCAGAAGACACTGATGTCCTGGATAAAGGGGAGATGTTCACAGGAACTCCGTGCTCGTATATGGGCACTTTGAGAGGACTTTCCTGCTTGTAGCTCTCCCTCCTTGTCTGCTTTCCTGATCTGAGTGAGCCCCTTGGCCATGAAGTCCTCACATACAACTTTTAGCTGGGGGTGTGGCTTGTCACCCTGCATACAAGCCTTGGTGTGTTCCTTCACAAAACCTTGGATCAGGAAAACTGGGTGCTACAGCCCTGAGGACCTCAAGGAGCAGCACTTTGGACAGGATGCAGCAGGAGGATTTCTGTTCGTGTCAGACACATCCACAGGTGTTCAACTGAAAGCTAGAGAGGTTTCTTGTTGGAACAAAAGCCATGGAAGTTGCTGCAGTTTCTCAGCAAAATCTGAAGCAATAAACAATGGGAGAAGTTTTGCAGGAAATGGGAATAAAAAGCAATGGACTTCGCTGTGTCACATGCTTCCTAAGCCTTTCCATGCATTCAAATGCCAAGGAATTAATGATATTTATTGGAGGAGCACAAACCAAGGAATAAATGGACTGCTGCAAAGGCCAGGCCTAAAAACACTCAGGGGGATTTTGGGGCTATTGCTCTTCCTCCCATGGCACTCAGCCTGGGTAAGCACTAATCCTGGGAAACCTTCTCACTCTTCCTTACCTGGCTTAACACAGTAAAGGGGTTCAGCCCACCAAGAGGGCACTAGGACTCCTCAGCTCACCTCCTCGAGGAAAGACCCTGGGATGCTCAGGTAGTCCAAGGTCACACATCTGCCTCCCTGTGCCCCAAGACACCAGACAGATATTTGTCTTCACCTTCCTGCCCTGGGCTCGGGTTGCAGCTCAGTAGAAAGGGTCACTTTGCTTAAATGACATCTTGACTGAAAAACCAGAACCTGGCAAGAGGCAAAGCCCTTCACCTGCTCACCTGGACACAGGTGGTTGCCTCAGCCAGTTCTTCTAGGAGAGCAAACTGTAACAATCCAGTCCCTACCCATGATATAATTCATGACTTGGCCTTTCTTGGCTGGATATTTCTCTCTTCAGGGTGGTATCCAGCAAACCTCTCCTATCCTATCTCTGCCTAGGAAAACTAATGAAATCCCTTGGCTGAAGACCTTCTGCCTATGAGACCAGTGGATGAACAGGTAGCATGTGAGAGTGGGATGTGTTGGGCTCACTTCAAATCCTGCCCACGGGCTGATGCATTGACCCCTGATGGAGAAAGGGTCAATGGAGTGGGACAGTATTGGTCTCTGGTTGTTTGGGTGTGACAAAAACTGCCCCAAACACTGTACAAGACCAGCGGATAGAGATGCTTGGGTTGGGACACCAAAAATTCAGCCGTAAACAAAATGCAACACACATGTTTCCTCCTGAATACCATCAATACAGGACACAGGTTTCCCTAAGAAGGAGGGCCCGAGGGGCAGGTGACAGCTGGGACATGGATGCTGGTTGCACTCTGGCCATGGTTGTGAGAGGGTGGATAATCCCTGCCAGGCAGTTCAGAGCATGGTTACTTGGACTTCCCCAGAGGGGCTTCAGGCTCCTCTCCAGTGAACAAAACCAACCACCTTCTCACCAGTGCTCTGGTTGCCTCAGTCTGAAGGAACCAGATGGGTTGTCCTTCAGGTCCTGAGCAACCCTGGAGACAGTCTGAACTCCACATCACTTGACATGTCCTGTCAAGAGCCCCTCAATGTGAGTCAGGGCTTCAGGAAACCTCCTGGCAGGTCATCCATTCATCCATCCATCAAAAGTCTTTCCCCTCTTGGCTGGGGCAGGAAAAAGCATTTCCTTTGCAGCTCTCATTTCTTGGATCAACTCTCTCCTTCCTCTTTTCCAAGGGAATTGTCCATGGCTCCAACTCTATCCTAGAGAGCTGGAGAAACAACAACCAAGCTGTGGTGTGGAAAGGTGGCCAGGACCAAGAATGAGCCGGCTGTCAACAATGCTGATCATATAAAATCAAATGAACTGGCAGACAGATGAGGAAGAGGAAGGGATGCCCAAACACTCACCTCACCTTCCCTTCCCCTCCCTTCTCCCTGCCCTCCTCCTGAAAAAGTTACTGGCCTGGTTGTTCAGTAAAGAAACCAACACAAATTGAGTCTCTGCCTGGTGTGTGCCTGCCCTGCCTCACATCACAGGGAGGCTCAGCACAGCAGGAGCGATGAGAAGCCACATCTGCAGCAGAGAGGCTGCCCAGCAGGAAGCGGCTGCTGGGCTGGAGGTCCCTGAGGACAAACGAGTGGAGCCACGCAGGAGCCTCTCCTCTCCAGCCACCTGAAAGAGAAAGAAGACAGCGTGGGGTGAGAGGTGTAGCTGATCATGGAGTCATGCAATGGTTTAGGTTAGAAGAGACCATAAAGACCATCCAATTCCAACCTTCCACAGAGCAGGTTGCTCCAAGCCCTGTCCAACCTGGCCTGGAACAGCTTCCCAGGTCGGCCCACGCTTCTCTGGGCACCCTGTGCCAGGGCCTGCCCACCCTCACAGCCAGGAATTCCTTCCCAATATCCCATCTAGCCCTGCCCTCTGGCACTGGACAGCCATTCCCTGTGTCCTGTCATTCCAGGCCCTTATCCAAAGTCCCTCTCCAGCTCTCTTGGAGCCCCTTTAGGCACTGGAAGGCCACAATTAGGTCACCCTGAAGCTTCTCCAGGCTGAACAATCCCAATTCTCTGTTTTCACTCATAGGAGAGGGGCTCTATCTCCAATCAAATTGGTGGCCCTCCTTGGTGCCTCAGAGGATTTGGGGCTCAGGGGCTGTGCAGCCCCAAGTGTGTGCATGTGCAGAGGGGCCAGGGCTGATTTCAACACCCAGACTCTGGCCTGGAGGTCAGCGCAGCTCTTCAGGAGATGTTGGTGAAGGTGGTGTCACAGCAGAGCCATTTGTGGGCACAGAACTTGTTTGGACACTGGTTGAGGTGAGTGTCAGTGACACCACTGAGTGAGGGGGGTGCCTGGATGCCCACTCAGGTCAGTGCGGTCCAGGTATCTTATGGAGCCACTGCTGGCCAGTGGCTTGACCTGGTGGCCTTAAAGGTGGAGATTTCTCTGGGTGTTGAATATACCTCCATGGTGCTGGGAGACATTTCAACAGCTTTCTCCCTCACATCCAGAGGTGAATGGGATCTGGATGTGAAGTTGAGTCCAAAGTCAAGACCCAAATCTCCGGTTTCTCTTGCAGTGTCAGCAGGGATCATGCTCCAGCAGCACTCACACCTCAGTGGAGGGATGTGCTGCTGCCACGAGGAGGTTGGAGATGCAGTAGGGCCATCCCTTACTGCAGCTGCTTTTTCCAGCTTCCCACTTGCTGTTGGGAATACTGTCCTGGCCACAGATGGTTCACAGCTTCTCCATCACTTCCGGGATGAAGTTCTCCGTGCTAGATCTGGACCTGAGGCCACTACTTGGATTTCTCTAAGGTCTGGGGAGCAGAGACTTGAGGCAAATCCTCCAGATTTCTTGGGTCCCAAGCATATGGCCTGGTGAAGGTATCCCTGTGCTCTGCAGCAGTGCCACCAGTGCCCTGGAGAGCAGTGAGGGAACCTGAGGCCACTTTTCTCCACCTCCCAACCTGCTGCTCTGTGAAAACAGGGTGGGGAGAGGTGAATCGGGTATTTTCCCAGCAAAAGAAACAGTGATAAGCCTTAAAATAACCTGCATTTGGAAGCTCTCTGAAGGTATCAGCCAGCCCCGTGCAAAGCCCACGCTCAGTCCTTGGAGTCTAGTTAAAACTGACAGCTTCTGTAACCTGAATGTTCCGCAAATGAGGGTCACTGTTAATTATTCAATAGTAAAATAATTGAATCTGAAAATTACTCTGGTGGGTGGCAAGTCAAGGTCATTTTGTTTTATTTAAAAATAAAATATTTAATGCCTTTCACAGCCATCATCAGTAAATGAACCTGTTATTTGTTTGAAAATAATTTCAATTTAATATTATTTTGATAGTAATAATTTGCTGATGAACAGAATCTTTCCTTTCAAATTTTCCAAAGCTTCGCAAACCTTAGTTAAACCGCTGCATTATGACCTCTAGAATCCTCCTCCAACAAGGGAGGAACTCATGGCCTGGGAAGCCGAAATGCTTGTCTGAAGCTGAACTGATGCTCTGAAGGAGGGTGAGGAGCCAAGCCACTGGTCCTGGCTGAAAACCCCATGGATTTCCCAGTACTTCTAAATGAACCATAGCTCTCAATAATGGGAAGGGAAGGGAAGGGAAGGGAAGGGAAGGGAAGCCAAGCCACTGGTCCTGGCTGAAAACCCCATGGATTTCCCAGTACTTCTAAATGAACCATAGCTCTCAATAATGGGAAGGGAAGGGAAGGGAAGGGAAGGGAAGGGAAGGGAAGGGAAGGGAAGGGAAGGGAAGGCAAGGCAAGGCAAGGCAAGGCAAGGCAAGGCAAGGCAAGGCAAGGCAAGGCAAGGGTAGATCAGGCCTCCAGGAGGGGGAGGGTAGGTTGACTGTCTGCATGTGACTGAAATGACACAGGTGGAAGAAGGAGCTAAGGAGGCTGCAGGAGACACAGACATGGCCAAACATCTCTCCGGGCCAGGCCCGCCCTCTCCTACCTTGGTGGGCTGGAGGTGCTCAAAGTTGTTCTCTCTGAGGGTTGCCACAGCTCTGTTGGCATTTCGCTCCTGCTTGTACATCTGTGTGGTGGGGGGGATGGACGGGGCCACAGCTGTGTTCAGGTGAGTCCCGTTGCCAAAGGCCTGAATGGCGTTTTCTTTGTGTGGGAAAGAGAGGGAGAAAAGGATTGTCAGGGCAGGGGGAAGCATCCCTTTCCCAGCCTCTTTCTCTGCATCACCCAAATGGATGCCTGAGGCTCTTCGGTAACACGGAGCTGGACACCGACAGACCCTAGAGGACCATGGCATCTCCATGCCCCCATCCACAAGAAGCCTCACTAGCATGCAGCAGTGCCTACAGACACTTACGGAGACAGATGTTGTTGGTGAAGAGGTGCAGGAAGCTCTCACACTCTTCCTGCCGGTTCCCGCTGGCGTTGCAGGTGCACCAGGGAGCTATGCTGGACGTTGAGTTGTCGATGTAGTTGGGGGTGATGGGGCTGCCTGCCGGGACCGACGGACAAGTGTTACCGCAGGGCTGGAACTTTGGGAAGGGTCGGTGACATCCCTTTGTGCTGCTCTCCTGGGATACTCTGCCTCAGCCGAGCCCCTCCATGACAGCAGCAAAACCCTTCCAGTGCTGATGTCATGGGTCTGGTTTGCTCCCAGAGAGGAGAAGAGGAGCAGTCACAACCCTTTTGGTCACACCAGCACCACCAAAGCCTTCAGTCAATTATGAAGTGCTATCAGCCCAAGGAATGGGCAGTTTCTGGGAATTCAGGTTCCCTAATAACATTCAGAGAATCCTGGAATGGTTTGGGTTGGAAGGGACCTTAAAGTCCGTCAAGTCCCACCCCCTGCTATGGGCAAGGACACTTTCCACTATCCCAGGCTGCTCCAAGCCCTGTCCAACCTGGCCTTGGACACTGCCAGGGATGGGGAAGACACAGCTGCTCTGGGCACCCTGTGCCAGGGCCTCAGCACTCCCACAGCCAGGAACTCCTTCTCAGTATCCCATCCATCCCTGCCCGCTGGCAGTGGGAAGCCATTCCCTGTGTCCTGTCCCTCCAGGTCCTTGTCCCAAGTCCCTCTCCAACTCTCTTGGAGCCATTTTAGGCCCTGGAAGGAGCTCTAAGTTCTTCCTGAAGCCTTTTATTCTCCAGGCTGAGCATTCAAAAACTGTATGTGAATGTGCGTAAAGGCTTTCACGCCGTCATTGAAAAAGCCAATCTCAATCTCCAGAATGAAAGATTAAAACAGAATGAAATGTTGGCCCAAAAATGTCAGTCTATCTCATCCATCAGGATAGACCTGATCCAAAGGCCATTGGCACTTCCCTTTGGACTCTTGTCTGTGCCTGTGCCAACTGCTGCCAGCTGGGCTCTGCAGCATCTGAAACCCAAATGTGACACCCTTCAAAGTCAGAAAAATGGCAGTGGACGGTGATTTCCAGTGGCATCACTGGTGATGGCATCAGGGAATCCCTGGCAGAGCAGACACCCTGGGACAGCCCATCTAATTCCACCAGAGAGAGAAGCTCGAATCTTGCAGCAGTCCATGGTTTTTCTCCCTCCACTGCAGGCATCCTAAAGTTACCCCACACTCATGGCTTAGTGACATCACTGAAGGGAGAAAGACCAGCGCCAGCTTGGATATGGCTTGGAGCAACCTGGCAACCTGGTCTTGTGAAAGGTGTCCCTGCCCATGGCAGGGGGTTGGATGAGATGGGCTTTACAGGTCCCTTCCCAACCAAACCATGACTCTACGATGCCCCTGAGATCTCAGCTCTCCACCTACTGTCCTCATAGTGAGAGGTGACATTTCCCACCCAGAGGAGACATTTCCCACCCAAACGGGGAAGGAGCCCATGGCAAGGAGGCAGGCTCTTACCGATGATGCCGGTGTAGGCCAGCAGACAAGCAGCGTAGCTGTCCCTGCGGCAGCCGCTCGCAGCCTGCGGGGACGGCTGGCAGTTGAACTGGAATTCTGCATAGCGTGACCTGATGGAGCCAGAGCACAAAATAGGACATATTACCACAGGTAACTGGGGCCAAAGGGGATATAACAGCACACTTGTGGTGTTCACAGAAGGGAACACGTTTGCAAAATGCTGCTGTAGGTGTTGTTCAAACAGTTTGAACAAACGTCCTTTTACAATCCCCTGCACACCCCAGCAAACCCAGGAGGAGGTTCTGAACAGGTTCTGCAGTTAATGTTTTACAGGCTTCCTTCAGGACTGCAAGAAAGGTCCAGTCTTGGAAGAAATGTTTGTTTTCTGTTGTGTGAGGTTGGTTTTTGAGAGAAGAGCTCTTACCAGGAAGGAAATCAGTCCGTGTTGCCATTTTCTATCTTTTGCATAACAGCTTTGCCTAAAGACCCCAACCTTCCTTTTTAGTCTGATTTGATGAAACAGAGAATTGCTCTGGTCCAGTTTCTCTCTCTAAAGACTCTAAATATAGCTGAGATCATCTCAGATCAAGGGAAATGTCCAAAGGTTCAGATATGAAATGTTCTACCCACCACTACAGCCTCTGCTGCAGATGCCCATTCTCAGGAGAAGGACTCTGTAGAGCCTGTGGAGCAGGCAAATCATTCTGCCAACCAGTTATTTGCCACGTAATTCTTTAGGCATGAGTCAGCTCTTGGCACATGGTGGTGTTTGGAGATTGTAGGATATCTGAGACATCAACACAGGGCTTTCAGGCAGGACATAGTAACAGCTGGAGATCCAGATCCATCTCAACATTCATTCTGTGGCCAGGTAGGAAGGGATTTCACATGGCATTTGAGCTGCTTAGGAAACTCACGCAAGCCCCAGCACTGACAACACTTGAAGGGAGGGCTCTTTCTGTGACAACCTGCACTGTAGGAGCTGTGAACTGAAACCTCAAATGCTTACCCTGCCTGGGCAATCTCAGAAAAATGGAGCATGTTGCTCCTCCCAGACATCATCTCTCTTCCAGACACGTTGCTCTTGCTCCTGGTCAGTGTCAGCATTCCAATTTGCACTTTCCAGCCCACTTCTGCCCTACACCCTAGTCTTCTTTTTTTTCTCATCTTGTTCCCATATTTGCCCCATACCAACCCTTTTCTCCTCTAACAGGGACAGGCAAAATCTTCTTTCCCAAAGCTTGGTGCATTATTTAGAGATTTAGAGAAGGGAGATACTGACTGCAGATTTTACATAATCCATATTAGTAGAACCCACCCCTCTGAGCTGGGAAGTTCAAAGGGTTAGAGCTGTGCAGGAGCTGCAGTGCAGACAGGGTGAGACTGGGAGTGTTTCACTCCATTTCTTTATGATTTATTCCCAGCTCTCCTTGTGAATTCTGCACTGCTGGCTTTGACCAGGTCAAATGTCAACCTCTTGCTCCCTCTGTGTCTCTAGAGGATATTTTATATTATATATTCAGAGGCCAAGGGACCAGATAATTAACAGCTGTGCTGCTTGCAGGAAATAGTTTCCAGTCTCCTGGGGAGCAACACTCTCCCCTTTGAACCTCTTTCTCCCCACTGGGCCCTCTTGTCATGTCAGAGAGAGGGCAGTACCCATCCATTTTGGATTCCCTGGGTAGCCAGGGGACAACATCTGAGCAGGGCCTGGTCAGCCCAGGGGCTTTGCATCTTTCAGAGTCTACTTCTGCATAGTTCAGTAGTTCTCTTGCCTCCATGTTTCTGGGGTGCAGAGTGCTGAGGGCATTTGTACTTCTGTGCCTCCAAGAGGATGCTGCTGCTCTCACCTCCCTTTGTGAAAATACGTAATATTTTTATTATGATTAAAAGATGATGTGCTGGTAGGGGATGGCTGCTGGAAGTTTAGCTCAGGAAGTCCCAAACCCCGCAACAATTAGAGACTGGGACAACACAGGGAGGTGCGTCCTACACTTGTTCTTGTGCTCTTCCCCAGGTGTCTGCTCATGGGGCAGCTGCATTCAGGGCACTGAGCTGGGGCCCCCATGGTGCTGTTATTGTTTAACATCTCTCACTGCCAGGTGGGCTCTGCTCCTGAGAGCTCTGTGTGGATTAACCTTCTGGAATATCAAAGACTTTCTGAGAAACAGGGGGGGTGAAAATAGTACAAATGAAGGAAAAGCTCTGAAGGGGTTCTGCTGTGAGTGTGCACATGGAATGAGTCTGTGTGTGTGTGACTGGGGCTGGATGGAAATAGAGGAGCAAACCAGGCTGGCCACAGACTGTGAGATGGATCTGGAATGACACTGGGACTCTGAGACTCCTGTTGCAATCACCAAAACATAGAATCACCAAATCACAGAATGATTTGCGTTGGAAAAGACCTAAAAATCCTCTTGTTCCACTCTCTGCCATAGGCAGGGACATCTCACACTAGACCAGAGTGCTCCAAGTGCTGTCCAACCTGGCCTTGGACACTTCCAGGACTCCAGGGGCAGCCACAGCTTCTCTGGGCACCCTGTGCCAGGGCCTGCCCACCCTCACAGCCACGAATTCCCAATATCCCATCTAAACCTACCCTCCAGTTTCAAGCCATTCACCCTTGTCCTGTCACTTGCTCTTTCTTGTCCAAAGTCCCTCTCCTGCTCTCTTGTAGGCTCCTTTTAGGTACAGGAAGGTGCTATAAGGTCTCTCCAACACTCAGCCTTGCAGCAGAAGGGTGTGTTTTATACATAAATAGATTAATTTTTCTAATTAAATAAGCAAACAAACAAACATGGTTTTAAGGCCTTCACAAGTGTCTGTGGCTGTCAGGATACCTTGAGTGCTCCTTGAGGATGCTGTGGGCTAGGGAAGAGAGACAGTGAGGCAGATGGATTGGTGAAAGTAGCTGTAAGGACCCCTCCCCCATATTCCTGCTTAGCCTGCACCTTCCTGGAACTGTTTCCATAGCAGGTCTTTCTCTAGGACCAAAGCCAAAAAATCCATAGAAAATGTCTAAAAAGCTTCAGCATGATCAACTCGCATCTTCTGTCCATTAACATGTTCTGTAGGACACAAGGACATGCTCACGGGAAGGGGCCACCGAGGCACTGACCCGTCAGCGCGTTGTGGTGGGATGGTGCACCCTGGGAGGACCCTGCAGGTGAACATTACCTGCAGACGTAGTTTTCCCGGCAGGAATCCAGAGGCGCCAGGCAGTTGGGCTTGTCCTTGGCCTCGTAGGAGCAGGCGGGGACGATGGTCTGCCGCCGCCGCTCGGCACAGGCCGTGTCGTCGCAGGGGCAGAAGAGCAGCTCGTGGGTGTACTCCGGGGGCACGCGGTCGAAGAACTTGCGCAGAGCCTTGTGGCACTTGGAGCGGTTGCAGGTGTCGGCCCGGGCCAGGCGCCGGATGCAGAAGGAGACGTACTCCGTCCGCAGCCGCTGGCACATCTCATCCACGTTGCAGGCTTTGGCGGCGTCCAGACACCGGTTCACCTGCGTCACCTCGTTCTCAGAGCCTGTGGGACACGGTGAGGTGGTTTTGCGCTGACCTCCCTGGCAGCAGCACCAGCCCTGAGACCTTCATCCCCACCCTGCTCCCATCCATGGCCACCTCGGTGAGACCACACCTGCTCCAGGAAGGCAGCGGCCAGGGTGAGGTGTAGGTTTGCTCTCTGTGTCCTGGTAGGACCAGATCCCCTTTCCATACTCATGTTTTCCCAAGTGCCACAGTCACATACCAGACTTCACGCCTCAGAGATCACTTCGCCAAGTTTGTATATTTAATAAAATGAATTTTGCTTTAATCTGGGCACCTGGTAACACTTTACTAATGCAAATTAACCAGCCTGAGGCCTGGAAGACAGCAGGCATTAGAAAGTGCATCTACCTATGGCTATGAGTGGATCCACTCGGGCGCTGGGATCTCCATTAGTGAACCTTCTGTTTCCACAAGTTGCTCAAGATCAAAGACTGAGTCAGTGGCAAAGCTGGGTCTCTGATACATGCATGGCCTGCACTAATTCCTGGCACCTCAGACTCCCTGTGGCGGGCAGTGAGTTCCTTTAGGCCTCTGGAGGGTCATGTCTGGCCTTGGCAGCAGCTCTGTTTGTTCACCCCAGGATCTGCCCAGCTGAGAGAGACCTGTCTGGGTAGCAATGTGCCCCATCCAGACCAGTCCAACCCAGTATCCCCATGTCCTAAGTAGTGACAGTGCCTTCACAGGGTGGGGTCAGAGGTACCATCCAGCCCCTGGCACCTGATGCTGCCTGCATGTGAGCGCACGTGGGTCTCTCCCCACACCCTTTGCAGGGTCACCCTTCGCCGACTTCAGCAAAATCACTCTGCATTTCCACCCTCCTAAACAGGAGGAGAAAGAATGTCTCAGTCTGGGTGGGAGAGCAGAGGTGTGCTGTGGGATGCAGGGAAGGTGGAGGAAACCTGCAGCAAGGGGAAAGGTCAGGAAAATGAAGCAAAAACTGTAGTAATGGATGAGAAAAACAGCATCTTCAGTGGGAAAGGAAGGAACTCAGGAGTTTATATGCCAAGAACTTTGTCTGTAAATAGGGGGAAAAGAAGAGGGAAAGGTATTTGTCTAACACTGGTTGTAGGGCTCCTTCAAAGGTGGATGGGGGTCTGTTTTATAGACGGGAAAAATGCTACAGAGTCCCTTCAGGCATCAGTGGAAACATCAGACTGTGTCTGATCGAACACATAAGACAAGGGTCCTTCAAACTTGAGAGAGAAAATGAATTTGAAGCTGGTTTTCACCTCTCTGAATTAAAATCATGACCTGCAGCACACCAGAAGGACTTTCTCCCCATCAGAGAAAGATTTTTCCACTGAGGAAAAAACCCCAGAATGATAAATTCCCAATGCAGAGTCAAGCCCTATCTTTGACTGGGAGTTAAAACCAGCCAGTCACTGCTGACAAGTATTAAACACTGACAGTCTCCCTGAGCACTTCAGAGCTGGCTGCCCTCCTTTATATCCCTGACTTTATCAGATGCTCCTTCTTCCAGCATTTATTTTTCCCCTCCTGTTGCCCCCGCTGCTTACAGTGAGCTGGAAGTCAAATTCCAAGTTTTTCAGTTATTTTATGATGGGTGAAAGTTTTGCTTGGTGCATCCCCATCACTAAATACTTCCTTTTAGAAGTGCCCAGAGATGAATATTGTCAGAGCATTGGTTTATGCTGGGGAGCTGCCAGCTAACATATAGGAAACAGTTACTTGGAAGGGTTTCATTACCCATTCAGCCAATAAATCACAGGGAACATGCTGGATTTTCTCCTCTTCCCACGCAACACCAGCGGATGTGCTTTTTAAATCACTGCTACAATCAGAGTGGAGGGATCCATTTGTATAGTTTTGATAGTGGCCACATATTGTTTTTGTAAGATTTGGTTTAATGTACCTGTTGCTTTCACTTGGCCTATGGTCACAGAGGTGTCTGAGGTTTCAACAAGTTCTTGGGATTTCTTTTTGGTAGATTTGAAAGAGGGTCCTTTGTCAGTGTTGACCATATGACCCTGGACACTGGACAGGCAGAAGGCAGCAGGTCGTAAGTTATGTTATAGAAGATTTTGATTAGTATAAACAGAGACAGAAGGGTTATGAAATTTTGTGTCCCTAAGTGGATGCCAAGTCCTCTGAAGAATCCCTGCTGATCTCGGCCCATTCGCTTTGCTGCACAACCATTTCAACTTGCTTTAAAACCTGAGAGTGTGCTAACCATGCATAAAAATCCCCATCCCTAGATTTCCCCATGCTCTGAAGCTTTCTAGGACTCAGCAGAAGGGGAAAAACTCCAGTAAAGAAAACCATGACCCAGCAAACAAAATTCCCCGTCCACGTGCTGATGTGCCAGGTGGAGCCAGTAAGAGCGAGGTCAGGGAGCACCTCCCCTCCCCTCTGCTCCAGTTGTCCAGGGCTGGTGGGTTAATTTGCTCCTGGACATTCTCACCCAACAAGTGCCTGGCCATGGTGGGGACTGCACATTCACCAGCTGCAGGGATATGCTGCTCCTTCCTCGCTCGGGTGCACTCCAGCTGTGGCTGTGACCGCAGAGCAAGGCGCACATTTGGAAAAGCTGTTTGGGCACATCTGCCAGAGACACAGGAGAAGCACATTACCTGCTCCCAGACAGGCAGATTGGTAAACCTTCCCCAGGCTGTGGTGCATAGGCTGGCTGCGGTGGCAGCCGTGCCACTGGTGATGGACGGGTTACTGGCGGCCACACTGACCCTTGAACTGCTGAGCCCTCGGGGAGTTAAAAGGTGTCAGGCAGCTCTGCTCAGCTGTTAACAGGATTATGATGTGGAGCAGAACATGGCTCTGGGTCCTGAGGTCGCCCTCAGGGCAGGTGGGTAAAGGCTGTGGCTGGCATCAACACATAGGTTGAGTTATTGACCTTTTTTCCTGTGGAGTTGGCTCCTGTGACTGATGTGGAAGCACCTTCTCAAACCTAACAACACCCAAGCAGCTCCTGTTTGATGAGGTGTTTGCATGGAACAGATCATCCACCTGCTATGGAGAATGAGTCTGCCTGGGATGGGTCATTGGAAGGGGCCTTTGTACCACATCTTTAAGTCCCAGTCCTTCATGGTAACACTGACATCAAACACCCAAAAGACAAAAATCACAAGTGGCTTTTCCCAGAGCATGTAACAATTTAGCAGAGGAATCAGAGGCAACTCCTTGGAAAAACAATTGACAGACCTGATCCATGCAGTGCTCACAAGGGAGCACAAAGGATTTCCCTGTCTGTAGTGCTTGACCCCAGAGCCAGCTCCCTCCCTCCCTACACCAGGAGGTGTAAGAGCATCGTCCCACGCACCTACCTGCAGTGATGGATGCCAGCCGGACGTAATCAAAGCCCCTGATGAACGGCTCATAAGGGGAACTCTCCAGAACATTCATGCCTGGGGAGAAGAGAGAAATTGGTGAGAAGGCAGATGAGGCTCCTGAGGGATGGCTGAGATGCACAAGGTTCAACATCTGCAGCGAAGGATTGTTTGGTGGGTCCAAGGGGACTGTGCTGTAAAGGCCACAAGTAAATGGACACTCAGAGCCATGGGAACAGGTATGGGCACATCCTTGGAGATGGGAATAGAATGTAACTGGCTTTTAAAAACAGATCTCAGTTTTGGAGTCAGGCAGTCTGTCACGGAACTGTTGAGTTGCAACTCTCTGTAGCTCAAGCCCTGCAGCACTCCACAGGCATTGCCAGAGAGGACACTAGGCTGTACCACAGGCTCCTGCTCATGGGCAGAGTTCAGACCACCAGCCCCCTACATACACAGGGCTTCCATCACCATTACTGCTGTTTCCCCCAAGTCCCTTCCTGGGTCAAAGGTCCTCAGCTCTTTTTAGGACACAGACAGGGCAGTGCACAGGGTTATGTGCGTGACAACACACTCCGTATCTACTGTCATCTCTCCCTTTCTCCTTGCCAACAGACTTTTCTTACTTGGCATAGAGCTAATGACCCACAGCTCCTGCAGAAACTTCCTTTCTTAGTTTTTAAGTCTCTGGGAAGCTGATTTTATTCAGCTGGTGCTTCCCTTTCATCTGTGCAATGGTCTGTAATGCCCCATCATCTTGATGGATACCATGGAATATTATGGGAGCAAACAGCTCAGTATCTGTTGGTTTTTTTATTAGACATTTAGATGGATGTGGACAGCAGCAGCAGATGTACTGGCTGGGATAAAAGGACTATCCCCCCTCACGCTCCGGGCATATGCTGGCCTCCAGCTGTGGGCAGGAAGAAATGGCTCCCAGTGTCCACAGCCCTGTGCAATTACCACAGGTGCATTACAGGGCAGCTTTACACCTTCATTGAAATCTCTAACATCGTTACTGACTGGAGAGGGGCCCATTTGTATTTTCCAGCATAGCAGTTTTATGTTCTGATGATAAAGCACCTTATCAGAGAATTGTTATCCAGTTGTCATCATGTTATTGTGCCTCTAAATGGGAAGGTGGCTAAACTCGGGTGTGCTCAAGAGAAGCTGAGTAAATAGTGTGCTTTGTAAATTCCCTGAGCACGCACTTCCACAATTGCTTTTGCAAGAGGGCTTCTAGGAAGCTTTTTGCAGCCTCCTGGGTATGTCTGATTGAGAAACAAAGCTTTACACAGACCGTGTGGATTGGCTTCCCTTATCGGTCAATTAAACATGTGTAAGGACTCTGAAACATGTGACTGCTATGAAATATATCCCCCTGGGGAAATTAAGGCAAGGAAATCAAAAGTTTGGTGTGTGAATCTGCATTGCAAATGAAGTCAGTTGTTTGCAAAAGTGTGGGGCTCAGGACATGAGAGTGGAGAAGTGGAGTAGAGTTGTTGGCAGCCTCCAAGAACAGCCCTCTCCCAGTCATTCCCAAGGTGGAAGTCCCAAGCCACTGGGCAGGGAGTCCATCCAGCACCAAACTCCTATTCTGCATCTGGAGAGCTACAGCTGGCCCCATCTGCTCTCAGCACTCCTTGCCAGCCTCTCTCTCCTCTTCCTTCTAGTGGAAGGTGTCCCTGCCCATGGCAGGGGCTTGGAACTGGATGGTCTTTCACATCCCTTCCAACATAAACCCACCCTCTGTGTCCCAGAGCTGGACATCCTCACGACAGCAGTGTCCTACAGAGCCATGTCACAGGTGACCTGTTTCCAAAGTCTGAGCTTGAAGGTCAGCTGGGAAGGAGTTGTGATGCCGCTCACTGAGCTGAATGGAGAAGCTGGATTGCCACCTCTTCCCCAGGCTTCACTTCAATGGAAACAAATCTGGCACATAATTATGGGAAAGACCAGATACTGGAGAGTGCTGAGCTCTTGTATCTCCCCAGTCCGTTCACAGCACCATGCTCTGCACCCTGCCAGCTGTGGCACCTGAAAGCTTCCCAGGAACTTGATCAACCAGCTTCCATCCTGGCAAGCCTGTGCACTGTAGTCTCCATCCTCTTTGTTTTGCTTGGCCTTTTGGCCTGTGGTCTCACCCCTGCACTTTTCCTTTCAGGTTTCAGCCAGCAGTGTTTTATTAATCTATTTCACAGCCCATGGCTGGAAGGGTCTGTTTTATTCCACATTTTAATTTTCATGGTGCATAAAATACTCACCAGCCTGACAAGGAAGAGTTATGGCCACTGAGGTGCAATTTTATGGTGACTCTTAAAAAACGTCAAAATCCAAACTTACTGAATACTGGCTCTGGGAACACTTTAAGTTCCAACTCGATGTCACCAGCCCCAAATCTTCACTAACCCAAAGACACTGGTGCATTTGAGACATTCTAAGAGAGTGATTTTTTTGACGTTCGGGCTGTTTTTCCTCAATGCCTGTGCTTTATGTAGTGTTTCTATAAAATCTATGGTGTTCATGGTCTTGGTTAACATACATAGATGAAAAATATGCTGTGTATTTCTCCAGCAAAAGATCTCAATGTATATTGGATATGTCCTAAAAGAGAGGTTGGGTTAAAAAGAAAAAGAAGGAGGCATCTCAGGTTTTCAGGACGGCTTTCCCCAAAATGTCAAATACCATGGGGATCAACAGCATCATCGCATCTCCTGAGTTGGAAGGGGCCCACAGGGACCCTCAAGTCCAACTCCTGGCCCTACACAGGACACCCCAACAATCCCACTCTGTGCCTGACAGTATTATCCAAACACTCCTGGAGCTCTGGCAGCCCCAGAGCCGTGCCCATTCCCTGGGGAGCCCGGGCAGTGCCCAGCACCCTCTGGGGGAAGAACCTTTCCCTGATACCCAACTCAACCTCCTCCAACACAGCTTCATGCGGTTCCCTTGGGTCCTATCAGTATGTCTTGAGACAGAACAGGATAACACAGCAGTATTTTGAAGCAATTTCAGAGCTGGGGAGCTCTGTAGAAAGGCCCACGAGCAATTCCCTTTTAGGAAGATCAATCAGAAATTTTTCTGACCCATTCTACTGACCTTCCATCAGCGTGTGGTGGATGCTCCAGTAGACACTCAAGCAGTGCTTCTCCTTTTTCATGCCCCGCTTGCACTTGCAGCCGTAGAGCTGGCTGGAGAGCAGGGCCGTCACGGTGCTCCGGCACTGGCTCTTGGCGTCGGGGCCCAGCTTGTTGGCGCCATTGCCCGCGATGCACTGCCGGAGCGTCCGGAACTTGGCGCTGCATACGGGGTCGTTGGTGCAGGACTCGCCTGCTTGCAGGCAGTCCCTGCTCGAGCCGACAGCTTCTGCCATGCCTTCTGCAAGGAAACCGGAGAGGAGCTGTCAGGGTCATGGAGCAAGCCCAGGTGGGAAATCGACTGTGTCTCCCACAATCTCCTTCTTCTAGGTTGCCCAGAGAAGTTGTGGATGCCCCATTCCTGGAAGTGTTCAGGGCCAGGTTGGATGGAGCTCTGAGCAACCTGGCACAGTGGAAGGTGTCCCTGCCCATGGCAGAGGGGTGGAACCAGATGACCTTTGAGGTCCCTTCCAAGCCAAAGCCATTCCATGGTTCTATGACAGGACCAGCCTGGTAGCAGGATTATAAGTGACAGAAACTTGATCAGTTCCTGGTGATTGATTTTCCCTTCTTGAAGCACAAAAATATTTTCAAAGTCTTTCTTCCCCAGCTCTCTCCCTTATTTCTGCCTTCCAAATTTAACAGTAGCCCAATGCTATGGAGACCCTGGCCTCTGCTCCTTGAACATGATTTAACTGTGCCTACACCTTCCTGGAGCTATAAATGGCTCTGTGTGGGTGTTTTGACATGTAGTCAGCCCACATGTGTCCCAGGAGTTGGCCCTTGTTCACTGCCACCACCTCCCCAGGACTCCCACTGCTTCAGTCTTGGCTTTTTCCAAGCTTTTGTAAATTCTCTTCAGAGTTCCTTTACCAACACAAAATTCTCTGCTCCCCATTTGGGAGGAGGATGTTACTGCTACATGTACACCAATAAATTAGTTCATCAGGGCTCGGTGGTGCTGTGCCCCAGGGCCCGGAGCAGACCAATCCTGTGTTATTTATTGCTCTTCCTCGCTAAAGCAGCCTGGACACATCCAGACTGACTCCTGGGGTGTGCTCACCCCAAGGCTCATGGCTGCACCGCTGTTCCTGGCAAAGGGCAGGGCCAGCGGCTCAGCAGGACATGGTTGTGTGACACCCAGGTGGCAGAGAGGTGACAGGGTCAGGACAAGGCGAATCTCACCCCTTCCAGCTGGTGTGATGCTCTGGAGCGTTTGACATAGGTCAGGCATGACTGCACCATGGCTTGGGAGAGTGAGGAAGAGGCAAACCTGGTTTATGGAAGGGGAGAATCAGTTCCAGTGCCCGTACAGTAATTTTGGATCCTGCTGTACTATAAAAACAGAAACTGCTGTCATGACCTTGAAGAAGAACTTCTCAAATACTTCCCAAAGGAGCTCTCTGTCTCTAACATAACTTGTCTTCCCTTTGGACAGGAACCAGAAGGCTAAGGATAGAAAAGACCATCTGTTTTTGACTCCCTCCAGTGTCTGCTTCTATTGAGACCCACCTTGGAGGATATTAGAAAATCCTGCTTCCTGAGAAAAATGTGAGTCCCTGATCTCCATCCCTGAGGGCTTCATGAAATCTCTGCTTTCTCCAAGACTCTGCTGATCTCTTCATAAAGTCCCCTTTTCTGCCTTCCAACTGCTACCTCTCCTTAATTTCTGCACGTCCCAGTTCAGCACTCGAGCGCAGTATATCCATTTCAGTTCCCTCAGCAGCCACAGTGTGTTTGCTAAGAAGAAGCTGCCTCCGTTGCTCTTGATTAGAGTAGAAAGTAGCAGCTGGAGTTCAGATACTTCAATTTTGTTTATTACAAACTTTGGGTGAACCCACCAGGAGGTTTCCTCCTGAAATATCCCAATGGAATCTCAAATGAAAAACCTTTCATCTAACTGCAGACTATTTCGAAGTGCCTCATGGCCAACGTCAAGTTTTCAGGTATTTCAAATCTCACACCATCTCAAATTTGAGTTCTCCTGCCCTGATTTATTCATAGACCTGGTTTATTTAGCACTCAAGGCTTGTTTGGATCTGCCAGACGTGGAGAGAGAAATTATTTCCAATATGTAGGAAACTCTGCCTTGGGCTGTCATATACTGAAGAACTTCGAACATGGGGAACCAGTTTCCTTGAAATATCATTTGGGCAATTTGCAATTTCACTGAGATCCATAAAATGAGCTAGAGAACATATCTGAGCAGAATCCATAGGAATAAAGAAAAAAGTACTTGGCTTATTTTACTCTGGCTTTCTCCAAAGGATCTCCTCTGAATGAGGATAAAGCCCAGCAGGTTGCATTCTAGAAGAGATGACTTTGTCAGTGTCCTGTCAGCTGCTAGAAAAGTAGGTTAAAATAGAAATTATGGCCTTCCTTCCCTTTCTCCGCTACATGAATTGCAGAAGATACTCCCCCAGGATGGTTATAAACACAACCAGCGTGTAAAAGCTGTAAAACACTTTGGGACCTCACTTTAAATAAATCAAACAGATTGACCATTTGAGAGATTTTCCTGCAAAATTTTAAGTAAATATATCCTCAAACAGAGCCTTGCTTCATAGAACAAAGGCCAGGGGTGAATATTTACGGCCCAAACCCACACCATAAAACACCCCCATTCAGACTTTATGACAGAGGTGCTTGAAGCCACTTGGAGTGTCACGAATGACCCGTTCTGTAATTGTGTCACTTAAAAACCAAATCATTCAGGGGCTTTTATTGTTAGCGATGTCTTTGCAACTGAGACAACATAACACCACGTTTTTCTCCTCACACTGCCCCTGAGAGAGTAATTTTATGCAACATTAAGACAGCACCTCTTAGGGAAAAAAATCTCCGTGACTTATAAAATTGATGGTGCTTCCTAACAGGCAGGGACAAGAGCAATATTAGGACTTCTCTCCCAAAGATGGGAGTGGCCTTTCTGGTTTTGCCTTCAAAAATAGTTCCTTGCAGGCTTTGTGCCGCAGGATTTTCCTCCTCCTTGACTGACCAGGGAATTGGGATACGCACCGAGCTGTGTGTGGCTTGGGCTTTCTGTGCCTCTGCTTTTCTGACAGCAGCCCTTCCAGCTCCCTCTGCTCCCTTTAAAAGGCCATTTGTCTGGAGTTTTATCCCTCACTCGCTGCTAATTTCACGCTGTTTACGGTGGGCAGATGGAGTAATGAGTTTATTTTCACATCCTGTTTGTAGCTGTGCTCCACATCTGTTTCTGCTCACTCTTATCTCAGTGCCATTTACCCAGAGTTACTCCTAAAGTGTGGGAGTAAGAGAAAAACCTGTCTCTTCCCATTTTAACAGACCCTCAGTTCTTCTCATACAGGTGTCTCAAAGTGCATTTTGCTGACCAAGCAGGGCTGACTCTCCTCCAAGGAGATAATTTCCTTTCTCAAGGAAGTGCAGCTGTGCCTGGGGTACAGCAGTGTGAAGGTGATTCCGTGGGGGCTGGAAACAGGGAATAAAATGCCTGGAGAGCACCAACGTGGAGTCCTCTCTCCCTTTCTTACTCAACCAATACTTGGTGTTTAGGAGGAACCACACCAGTTCCATCTGGGGCTCTGGGATACATCCCCCTCCCCTGCAGTTTATATTTGAATTAGGTGTGAATCTTTTTACACTCCTGATTTGAGGGGCTGGAGAATGTCCAGAGAAGGGCAATGAAGCTGGGGAAGGGT